>NC_052162.1:74678525-74978965 GCF_902713615.1 Scyliorhinus canicula | reverse complement strand
CCTCCTCTGGAGATGCCCTTGCCTCCGCTTGCAGTGGATCAGATTGTGATCCCAAATCTACGCTAGAAAAAGATTTCACTGAAGAGTGTGCGTCTGCGCTGCTGGAAACTGTGGGAAAGCGCTGTGATTGGTCTTAAAATAGTACGTTATCAGATTCATCTGAAGTATCTTTAGGCCTTGAGTCGAGGGCTCGGCTCGTGGACAGCCTCTGATGCTTCCCAGAAATGCCTGTGAAAGAAAGATCATTAGTGCATGGCAGTGAACTGCGAAACAGGAGACAGTATGGCTGTCTTATTGACGTTGTAGCCAGGATGCTCATTTGGTTGAGTGCCGCTGACTTCACCATCAACACAGGAACAGTCCTCCTACTCTGTGACCAGTTGGATGACTCTATCTCAATGTTGGTTAGGACCTGCACTTCGGGCATTCCTCTACTAGCCTGGGAACTCTCCATCTTGCTCAAAGCGGGCTTGTCCTGCACGAAGACATGTGGAGAGAGTGTTAGCAAGATGCCTGCCATGCTAGATGAAAAGGATGCTGCCATATGTGGGTGGTGAGTGGAGCCATCGATGGGATGAGCACATGAACCGCAGAGAAGGTAGCGATGTGTGTGAGAGGGTATGTGGAGATGTCTTTCCAGCTGGCAGTGAGATCCCTGTGGATGTGTGATGGGTTTGTGAGTGTATGAGGTGTAATGATATGTATATAAGTACACCAGTGAAGGGTTAGTTATTATATCTCAGTGTAATTCAAACACTAGAGGGCACCACCAGTTCCCAGGAAAAATATCAGACCTCAGGGAATCTTGGGTAGTGTTAGCAGATGAGAAGTATTGATCACAGCTCAAGGAGTAGTTGAGATTAGAGAGAAGTAGCACGAGGACACCATTAGTTAATACTAGATTATAGGTTACTGTTTAACAGACTCAATCTTACTTTATTAGTAGTTATAGCTCTGTAGTGTGTGCAAACTCTATTTAAATTTATTGTTATTCAATGAATTAGTTTTGCTTCAATCTAAGTTCAACCTAAGTGGTTTCTTTATCATCAACTCATCCGACCATTCTGGATCACAAGGCAAAGATTTATCACATATTACCACAAAGTGTAATGTAACATGAGGTGAGAGTTCATTAGAAGGAAGACTTACTCTGATGCAACAGAAGAGATTATTCATCCGCTTCCTTCATTGGGTGGCTGTCCTCTTTTGTAGGGTACTGGCGCTGACCACTGCCTGTTTCCGTGCTCGATTTGTCACCTTGATTGAGGTTCTCACCTAGAGTGAGGATAGATGACTTTTTGGAGGGTCTCCACTCTATCCAGCAGGCATTTTAGAGAGGCAGCACTAAATTTGGGGGCAGCATGTTTCCTGCCTTTAGTAGCCACGACTTTCCAGCATCTTTCGATTTCTCCGAGTGCTATCTCTGTGGAGGGATGCTCTTTCAATATATCACCTGGACTACAGAAGGCCTGAGGTCACGGCAGGGTAGGCAAATCACAGGCTGCCCGCGAGTGATCTGAAGTGAAATCCGTGCCTGTCAAGTGTTCCAAAAAGGTGGCACGTGATATGGCGGCGGCACAGGGGCACAATGATTAGCACTGCTTGCCTCACAGCGCCAGGGACCCGGATTCAATTGTGCCCTCTGTCTGCGTGGAGCTTGTGTGTTCTCCCCATGAATGCATGGGTTTCCTCCGAGTGCTCCGGTTTCCTCCCACAGTCCAAAGATGTGCAGGCTAGGTGGATTGGCCATGCAAAATTGCCCCCAGGTTAGGTCTGGGTTGTGGGGATAGGGAGGGGTGGATGGGGTAGAGTAAATGGGTGGTGATCATTCGAAAGGTCATGCTGACTCAGTGGACCCAATGGCCTCCTTCTGCACTGTAGGGATTCTATATGAAAGGCAGTTGGTGCATCTAATGTTGCTTTCCCTGCCCACTTTCAGAATTTACTGATTTCAGGGAAAATTCTAGCCATCAAATGATGAACAAAACTCATCTAACACTTGAGGGGCTGGTTTAGCTCACTGGGCTAAATCGCTGGCTTTTAAAGCAGACCAAGCAGGCCAGCAGCATGGTTCGATTCCCGTACCAGCCTCCCCAGACAGGCGCCGGAATGTGGCGACTAGGGGCTTTTCACAGTAACTTCATTGAAGCCTACTCGTGACAATAAGCAATTTTCATTTTCATTTCATTTTCAAACTGACTTTATTATCTGCTGCTGTCTGCAGATCAGAGGGTATTCAGTTTGTTGCTGAGTTGTTGTTTGATGAAAGAAGCAGTCAGGACTGTAATAGTGATCACAGTTAATTGTGTAACCCTCTGGCACTGTTACTTTCGCTCTCTTCCCGAGATCATTTGCTACCATTCTCGCCTGGATCAGTTGTTGTCAATTGCTCTCTTGGATCAGTAACTACTTAACATACACCCATTAGCAGTTCAGATTAGAAGCTACTGCTTCAGTGCAGAAAGAGCGGGGCGGGGCGGGGGTGTGTGTGTGGGGGGGGGGGGGGGGGGGGGCATTGCATTGCTGGAGGTGTCACCCTTTCGATGGCACATTAAACTAAACCTCTGGCTGCTTATTCTGGTGGATGAAAGGAATCCCAAGTGAAAATGGGAAAACAGGAGCCTGGGATTTTTCGATCCCGTCATTGTGGAACCGGACATCTCTGCCCAGAATCGAACCTTCCATCCCACCCACGACGATGGCCACCACAGACTGGACTGGACATTTCTGGCCACAAAGGTATTCTCCCAAGGGAATATTCTTTCCTCAAACAACACCATCAAATACAGATTGTCTGGTTATTCATTACACATGCTGGGTTTGTTTCATCTTGAAGTACAAAAGAGGCTGTTACACTTTGTGCATAACAGTAGCTTATCTGAGGAAAGATATATAGGCATTGGAGACAGACCAGGGAAGGTTCACTGGGTCAGGGTTTTCCAGATTGTGGGTCGCAACAAGCGGGTGGTTGTGGGAGAGTTGCAGAGCGATCGATCATGGCATTCCCAATTGAGGGAGAAGCGCTCATCGGCCTCAACTGGCTTTTAAAAATGTCGGCCACGACCAGCTTTTAAGTTGAGAATGCCGGCCACGACCGGCTTTTAATTGTGAACGATGCTGCCTTCCCACCAAAAGCGGTGTCAGAGAGCAGGTCATGTGCCCGGCACATACACTGACATCACATGCCCTGTGCATCCATGATTTTGACACAAAATCATGGGGGAGAGATTCCTTCATTTTCAAGCTGCGAGCAAGCAAGGCAACAGGACTGTGAAGAACTGAAGATATACCGTTTTGTTATAAGGAAGAGAGAGCCAGAGGCACAAACCGGCCAGGATCTCTCAACCAAGTCTGTTGGAGAGAGCTGCACAGGAGAGTCCATGGCAGGACACAGCAGTGCTGGTGTGAGCTGTAAACAGAGGTCCAGGGCCTCTGGTGAACAGCTGACTAAGAAGAAACTGAAATCCGGAACAAAGCAGTATACAGATGAGGTATGACTTTGTTAATTGTTTAAAACACTCAAAATTTCAAAGGCATTTGAAGACAAAGCATGGTGATTTTGAGGACAAACCTCTTGATTTTTTTTCAAAGGATGCAGTAAGAACTTAAATCATCAACTGAAGTCCTAAGCAGAAATGTAACATTGAATGATAAAGCAAGGCAAATTATGAGAAACATGCAGGTTCACCTGTTGCATTAACTGAAAATAGTGTGTTGCAAAGATCACTGGTATGGGTCATGAAGGTCGGCCGGCAAAGGTTGCAAAGGTCAGTCGGCATGGGTCCCAAAGGTCAGCTACCGTGGGTGCCAAAGGTTGGCCGGTTGGCAAAAGTGGATCCCGGAAAAATAAGTTTGAAAAACACTGCTCTAGGTTGACCCTGGGAATGGAGAGATTTTCTTATGAGGAGAGGTTAAGTCGGTTGGGCCTGAACTCATTGGAAGACATTTGAGCAATATAAAATTCTCAGGGGGCATCATGAACGAGATGCTATGAGATTGTTTACCCTTGTTGGCAGAGTCTAGGACCAGAGGGTATAATCTCAGGATAAGGGGCGGGATCCTCCAATAATGGGGCTATATCCCCACGCCGCCGTGAAAAGCGGCGCCAACCACTCCGGCATCAATGGTCCCCGATAATGGGGAATGATCCCCTTCCTAGGGGGCTAGGTTGGCACCGGAGTGGTCCCCGCAACTCCAGCCAGCGCGGAATGGCCGGCGCGAGTTTGCGCATGCACGTAATGGCTGACGTGATTCCACACGTGCGCGGAACGGCCGGCGTATTTCCGTGCATGCGCATCAAAGCCGGTGTATTTCCGTGCATGTGCTGGGGTTCCCTTTTCTGTGCCGGCCCCCCGGGCAATATGGTGGAGCCCCACAGGGGCCCGCCGCAGAGTAAAATAGGTCCCCACGGAACCAGCCCGCCGATCGGTAGGCCCCGATTGTGGGCCAGGCCACCGTGGGGCCCCCCACGGGGTCTGATCCCCCCCCCCCCACACCTCCCCTCCAGGAAGGCCTCGGCATACTCACCTTCCAGGTCCCGCCGTGTGGGGCCTTGAGTAACCCACGCCGGTGGGACTCGGCCAAACTCGTCAGCCACTCGGCCCATCGGGGCCTGGAGAATCGCCGGGGGGGGGGGCCCCGACCGGTGCGATGGGAATCCCGCGGGCATCCGAGAACTGCCGCCGGAGAATGGGGAAGCTGGCGGTGGGGCGTGATGCTCACGTCCCCCTGGGGATTCTCCGATCCGGCGCTGAGTCGGAGAATCCTGGCTAAGGGGTCTCCAACTTAAGTAAGAGATGAGAAATAATTTCTTCTCTCAGGTGGTAGTGCATTCTTTTCCGCAGAGAGCTGTAGAGGCTGGGTCGTTAAGGATGTTCCAGGTTGAGATAGACAGATTTTTAATCAATAAGGGAACCAAGGGTTAATGGAATAAAGTGGGAAAGTGGAGTTGAGGATTAACACATCAGATCAGTCATGATCTAATTGAATAGCAGAGCAAACTCAATGGGCCGAATGGCCTACTTCTGCCCCTATGTCCTCTGGTGCTCTGAACATAGAATAGATGCACTTCAATAATAATCTGTGTGCACAGAATTTTGAGACTTTTATAAGAACAATATAATTTCTTTCAGTTGCTCAGCATTTCAGACTGACAGCTTATCGTACCTGACAGTGTTGAAATTATAGCTACTTATATAACTTTTTTGTCAAGATTTTTGGACAATTATCAAGAATTTCAAGGAACTTGTTTAATAAAATTATCTCTTTGCCATGGTCATCTTAAATTATTATTTTTATTCCTCATGGAATTGAACTCGAGTGAGATACAGAGAAGTTTCAGTGGGACACAGTACACAATTCATGAAGTAAGTGTGGGGTTGATTCTGTGGAATTATCAAAGCACAAAAAAATTCTGTGAAGTGACCTTCTGATCTGCTCGAAAGGTTAGGCGGTGCCAGTCAATACAAAGATTTGCCTGTCGAGGCATTATCTCATTACAGACTTCTGGCTTCTGTCAATGTACTTGAAAAGCATGTTAATCTGAACAGTCCTTGACTATATCCTGTAAATAGATGTGCACTTGAAATGCAAGGATCTTTCACTTTATCCAAAACAAAGCTAGATATTTTGCATTCGAACGTACCTCTCCTAAAATCAATTTCAAATCATCAGAGAACCAAAGGAAATTAATTGGGATTTGCAGTTAGCAGCAGCAACAACCACATACCTAGCCAAGATAGATTATAAAAAATACCTTATTAAATGATAAGACCTGAAAACTCAATTTTCTTAAGTCATTTATGGTAACCCACTATGTTGTTATTCTTCATTATTATTTTATCTATTTCTACATTAAGTTACATTTTCAAGCTGGTAATTACTTTTTTTCAATTAAAACAAATTCTCATCATACTCCTTTGTGCATCCTACTGTGGTTGCATTGTTTAGCCCTGACATTCCTCCCTGGCAGATGGGGACAAGAGGAACCTTCAACCCTCCCCATGAATGAGCCCTAACATTAGCAAAATTCCAGGGTCAGATTAGCACATACCAAGGGCAGCACGGTGGCCTAGTGGTTAGCACAACCGCCTCACGGCGCTGAGGTCCCAGGTTCGATCCCGGCTCTGGGTCACTGTCCGTGTGGAGTTTGCACATTCTCCCCGTGTCTGCGTGGGTTTCGCCCCCACAACCCAAAAATGTGCAGAGTAGGTGGATTGGCCACGCTAAATTGCCCCTTAATAGAAAAAATAATTGGGTAATCTAAATTTTTAAAAAAAAGATTAGCACATACCAGTACTACTGTGACAGTTTGACTGATCTCCCATAAAAATGACTGAAGGGAAACGAGAAACCTGCCCATGAAATGTCCACGCCATAATCTTCACGTGTGACCTCCCAAACTGGACAGTTCAGGCCGCGAGTCTAAAATACGATGAGGATGGGTGAGCATGCAGAGGAGCACTTGAGAGAGACAAAGTAGAGAACCCCTGAATTATTAGAGTAGCCCAGTCGGCATATAAAAATAAATTTTAGCTCCTGGATGAAGCTTGGGCCGCATGTCCAGGTAATACAGTGCACAGCCAATCATTTTAATCGTTGGGCTTCATTTAAATTTCGCCAGCCGATATGCAGATGAAATGGATTCCAGAGATAACTCTTAAAAGATAATGGAAAGCAAAATCAAACAGGATGTGCAACAGACAGGTGATTTGTTATCACACGTTTTACACCACCAAACTATCCACTGAAGTGCAAAGTTAAGCTCCTTGCTTCATAACATGTCTCCCCTTTAAAATTCATTTTAGTATAAGTATCTCTATTTATCCACCAAACTCTATACCTTTTCACCTTATTGGAGCATATTTATTTCCTATGCTCTACCTTGCGCATTTGAAATTTTTCCCTGTGGATCCATCAACCTATTTGTCCAGTTAATTTAGGCCGCATAACCTTCAAAAACTCAATACATTTTACCTTTCTCCAATCAAGTATCCTTAATTTTGACTTTTCACTTTCGTTTTCCATTTTTTGCCTCAATTGTATTCTGAGTGGTCAATATTTCTCAATTCTTCGATTCCCACATAAGTCATTTGCTCCACTTTATCGACCAGATCTAAATCAAACATTGCTAATTATTGGTGGACTGGAAACTTATTGATCGTAGAAGGAATCACACCTACGTTCTGAAAGGTATTTCCACACTTAGACTAAATGTATTGCCCATGTCCCAATCTGTCTCGGAGTAGTTGAAATCATCCCTTGTCCCAATATGTCTTGGAGTAGTTGAAATCATCCCTTATTCTTATATATTTCGCTGAACTGTCTGCAGATACATCAAATGGCCTCCCTTGCTGCAAACCTTTATGTTTCTAAGAAAGGAGCAGTGTTTCAGCTTAATTATACAATAATGCAGGAAGAGAAAATACTTGCAGCCTTTCCAAGATTGTTGCAGCAAAGAGGCAGTATTTATAGCAAGCCTTTGTGAAATGAAGACACCAAATTGAACTTAAATTACTCAGGACAAGAAATACAGTCCATAGGATTTTGCTATTTTCAGGTCCACCTTCAGGTAGATTCAATAATCACTCTCGTCATATCTGCTGCCTGCAGTTTTTTACCTAGGGTGCAATTCAACTAATTGGGAACAAAGTCCCATAGCGAGTGCATTTAGCCACGTGAGTGCGAGGTGGCTACACAACACGACTTGCGTTGTATAAGGGACCTCAGAGCGGAACCCATGGCCGACAGTACCACCCTGCCCAAAGGGAATGTAGCTGAAGGTCTCCGATCCCCTGGAGATTCCCATGAGTGCCATTCCATCTGGTACCAGTTTGTGGAGACCAGTACCAAACAGCGCTCGCCCGAGGTCTCTGAGGTGAAGGAGATATATCCCAAAGCTCAACAAACTTGGGAATCTATACATCAAAGTCAGGCTTTCTCCCTCTAATACACAGATTTGCCAAAACATGATCCCGCCCACAATGGACAGGATTTACATCTCATGAGATCGCCTTAGATCTTGCGAGCAGGGTAGATCCCAGGAGCTGAGTCTCCCGGCTTTGCTGTGCCACGATGAGCTGACTTCCAGGTACAGCATTGCAATTGGATTGTGCGCTTGATCAATCACAAACAGAAACCTGTTACATTCTGCATAAAAATGTGATGACTCGATGAATATTCCTCAACAAAATTTCAGGACAGATGAAAAAAATGGGGATAATACTACAAATACCTTTTCCTTTATTTATGAACCTTTTACATGCTCTGAGTGTCACGGAGGTGATCATGCATTTTTGAACTAAACTGTTAACACACAGAGTAGCCAATACAAATATAGACTTACTGACAGCATAGAACGTTCGTGTGTGTGGTTTTTAAATTTATTTTTACGGGATATGGGCGTCGCTGGCTAAGCTAGAATTTATTCCCCATCCCTAGTTGCCCTTCAGAAGGTGATAGTGAGCCACCTTTTTGAATTGCTGCTGTCCCTGAAGGTGAAGTGCACCCACTGGGCTATTAGAGGGGAGCTCCAGGATGTTGCCCCAGTGACAGTGAAGGAATGCCGTTATATTTCCAAGTCAGGATGGTGAGTAACTTGGAGGGGAACTTCCAGGTGGAGGTGTTCAGGTATTTGCTACTCTTGTCCTTCTAGATGGTAGTAGTTGTGGGTTTGGAAACTGCTGTCGAGGAAACTTGGTGAGTTACTGCAGTGCACCTTGCAGATGGTACACACGGCTGCCACTGATTGTCAGTGAAGGAGGGATTGAATGTTTGTGGAAAGGGTAGCAATTAAGTGGGCTGTGTTGTGCTTGGTGGTGTCAAGCTTCTTGAGTGTTGTTGGAGCTGCACTCATCCAGGCAAGTGGAGAATATTCCATCACACTCCTGTCTTATGTCTTATAGATAGCGGACAGGCTTTGGGAGGTCAGGAGATGAGTTACTTGCCATAAGATTCCTAGCCTTTGACCTGTTCTGACAGTTTATATGGCTAATCCTGTTCAGTTCCTGGTCATTGGTAACCCCCAGGATGCTGATAGTGGGGGATTCAGCAATGGTGATGCCATTAAATGGCAGGTGTGTGTGATGCTATTAGCAAAAACTGAAAAATAATTTAGTCTGTTTTTACTTTGTGCAGGTTTCATGGAATATATTTCCAATTAATTATCTATGAAATGATAACAGTAATTATTGCTTGGCCCCTCCACTGAAAGCTTAAGTAATACTTAAAACAATGAACCAAGAATAGCTATTACCAGATATGCACAAACTATTTATTGAGATTCTACTGGTTTAAGCATTAAGCATAATACTGACCAGCAAAAGATATAAATAACAAATCTTTATCTCTTTAAAACAGTTCAGAGAATATTTACTCAATTGATTCCTAGGATGTAGGGATTAGTTTGCGAGGAACGGTTCAAGCAGGTTGGGTCTATATTTATTAGAGTTTAGAAGAATAAGAAGTGATCTTTGTAGTGATCTTTACATGGGTATTTAGAGAAGGGGCTGATGGGAGATTTAGCTCAGGGCTGCTAGTGTGGTCAGGCCTAGTTGTAGAGCATAAAAAAGTTGTAACCTTTCTACTAGTACAGTTCTTAAAGTAAGAACTCACGCAGTTATTTAAGTTGTGTTGCTCAATAAACCTTCTGTAAAACTTCTGGACAACTTTGAGCCTTCTTCCAAAGCCTCTACTGTAACTGAGTTGAGTAGCACAGATTACCTGCCTTACAGATAACAAAACAATCTTATTGATACATTGAAAATTCTGAGGGGACTTAATGAGATGTTTCCTCTTGCGGGGGAAGCTGGAACTAGGGCACACATTTTAAAGTTTGGGGTCTGCTATTTAAATTTGAGGTGAGGAGGTGTTTTTTTCTTTTGCCGGGGACTTCTGTCCCATAGAGCAATAGAGGCTGGATCATTGAATATATGCATGGCAGGGGCAGCATGGTGGCGCAGTGGTTAGCATTGCTGCCACACAGTGCCGAGGATATCAGGTTCGATCCCAGCCCCGGGTCACTGTCCGTGTAGAGTTTTCACATTCTCCCGTGTCTGCGTGGGTCTTACACCCACACCCAAAGATGTGCAGGGTAGGTGGATTTGCCATGCTAAATTGCCCCTTCATTGGAAAAAAAAATGACAAAAAATTATATACTCAAGGCTGAATTATATTTTTGATCGACAAAGTGAGGCAAAGAAGTGCAGTTGAGGCCACAATCAGATCAGTCCTGATCTTATCAAATAGTGGATCAGGCTCAAGTGGCCGCCTCCTATCCAAATAGCCTATACCTACTCTTAATACTTGTGTTGTGTTCTGTTACTCACCTCCCCGGCCAATGACTTAATGCAAGTGCTCCTCGAGACACCAAATGAATCTAGTGTATGTTCTGAACACAAGAATGTCAGCATTTGGGAACGCATACTTAGTATTTTTACTGAGAATCACTCAATGCTGCATGCTACAATTACATGAGATGTAAAAGTCAATTTTAGGAAACAAGGGGCTGGGTTTTCCTCAATGGAGGACAAAATGGGTGTCCCGAACCCACACCAACCATTAGCGAAACCAACGACACAGTCGTCCGGGAGACAGCCTGCTAATTGTCTGCCTCCATGCTCACTATGCAATTAAGGATGGTGAGCGGACTCCCAATGTTGCTGGAACGATCAGAGGGTCAGCAGCTCTGCAGACTCGGCAGTCCCACTGGGAGAGATGGGTCGGCTGAAGCTGTTTGGATATTATGCAGGTGCCTCAACATGGAGGCAACCTCAGAAGCGTGAAAGTAAATAAAAGCTTACCAAAGTTGTTGGGCCCTTGGGACCAGAGGGGAAAATGGTCCAGTTCCTGGCCTCGCCCCCATCACTGGGCCATGGAGCCTCTGGCTCTGATGCCATTCTTAGGTTGCTGAATTGAGCTGGAGACCTTTTCATTCAGCAGGGGACCACTCTACCTCCACCAAAATGTCAGCAATGTTGATAACTACCCCCTAATCGGGGCCTTGACAATCTTAATTGACTGTGGTTTCCGTGGAGTGTGCAGCCAATCTGCTCCACAGCCTACCCTTTGGGAAAGCTCCTTGGCTGCAGAGATGTGCCAGAGAAACATGCCATGTAATTCCCTGATAGCTCCTTGCCCCCTGCCTCCAAGCCCACCACCACATTCTGGGAAAACTCATTCCAAATGAGCAATCGCACTTTATCTGCCGAACTGTGAAAATTAAAAACAAATGTTTCCAATTTCTGTTAATAGATTATAATAGAATTTACAGTGCAGAAGGAGGCCGTTCGGCCCATCGAGTCTGCAGCGGCTCTTGGAAAGAGCACCCTACCCAAGGTGAACACCTCCACCCTATCCCCATAACTCAGTAACCCCACCCAACACTAAGGGCAATTTTGGACACTAAGGGCAATTTATCATGGCCAATCCACCTAACCTGCACATCTTTGTGACTGTGGGAGGAAACCGGAGCACCCGGAGGAAACCCACGCACAAACGGGGAGGATGTGCAGACTCTGCAGAGACAGTGACCCAAGCCGGAATCGAACCTGGGACCCTGGAGCTGTGAAGCGATTGTGCTATCCACAATGCTACCGTGCTGCCCCAAAAAGGGGTGCGATGCATTGGCCGGGAATCGAACCCGGGCCTCCCGCGTGGCAGGCGAGAATTCTACCACTGAACCACCAATGCAAAGTACAAAGTTAAGATTGTCTTGTCTAAATTTAGGATATAGGCCATACTATTCATCAAACAGTTATACACTGAACAAATTAAAAAGCAGTCTGCAAATTCAGGGAGTTACGTTATCAGTGTATTCCTCTCTAACATTGGAGCAAGTGCTGTCATTGTCAGAATGCAGATAATCCCAAAAGGTCAGAAACTGCTTTTCAAACCTTTTTATGTTTCAAACATCTTAAAACTCCCACATTCTCCATTTTCAAACCTCTTGAATTTTAGGATTAAAATATTTAAAAACAAAGTTAAACCCACAGCAGGTGGCAAGAATTTCTGAGAATTTGAGAATGCTTTCGTTTTGAGATAAAGCAGCCTTAATGGCTCAATGCGATCATTCAAATTCATATCCTTTGTAAGGAAGGCTGATTTGTACTTTGTCGCCCTAATTCAAAATATCCTTCCTTTCCCTGCTTCCCTTAATAGAGCTAAAACACCTCATGGCAACAGCAAGGAACTTGAGTTTATTTTTTTAAACCATTTAAATCAAAACACAATATCCTATCAAACCCAAAGGTTTCATCTTCTCTGTGTGGTATTTTTTCATATTAAATTCCTGACTGTGCTTTTTTAAAGCAATTAATAGTGGTTGATCACAAGTAATATAAACAGAAAATTAACACAGACTTGTTATCTAATATAACAAGTAAAGAGGACAGAGGAACATAAATCCTTAACTGTCTTAAAGAACATTTTAATACATTTCATATACTCTCAAGTCTGTTGCCCCGGTAGAATTTGCACTTTCTTAACAGATTTAAATGATTTAAGCTTCTTGTTTAGAATTTATATGAAGTTCAGATTCAAACCTCCTGAACAGACTTTCATTTTAAAACATTATTGTCTCAATGTCATTTACTGTTTAATTACATCAGGCAGAGATCTGAGGATCAGGGTTATACATCAAAAGATAATCTGTACGTCACAAAATCTTCTGAATGATCCCAACAACCATTGGACATTTAAGGTGCTTCTGCTCTTATATTTGTAGTCTGACAAATTTAACAGTATTTTCTGATATTTTCCTAAACTTCCGAAAGATGTTTCATTGCATAATTTACCTGAGACGGGAAATGAGATTGGACGGAGAATCGGTTTCGACACCGAAATCGCGGTGGGCGCCGATTTGATGCTAAATCCCAATTCTCCGTTGCCTCGACATCGGCATCAATGTGTTCCGGCAGTGACGGGGGAACTTCCGTGTGGCCGGGCCGACCCCGCACAGGACTGGGGTGGTGCCCAGGTATGGACCGCCGTTGCGACACCTGCGTGGCAGCCACCTTGCTGTGCACCCCACTGACCACCCACCTTGGCCCCTGGTACTGCAGCTTGACATCAGCGTGACATCAGCCATTTGGGTGTCCCCAACTCCCCATCCCGGCACTCCACACTCCGCCAAACCCCCCCACCACCTTACCGGCACCGTCTACCGGTGGGGATCAGGTGGCCCACCCAGGGCAAATCCCACTGTAGCCCCTAAGGGGACGCCGAACTGGAAAGTACACTTGACAAGGTCATTGGCAGCCGACGGTACTCCTAGCAGCAGGGACGGGTAGCACGGCCAGAGTCCCCATGGTTCTCAGGGGAGCGGGATGGAGGGGGGGGGGGGGGGGCGGAACATGTGGGGTCAGAGCCCACAGTGCGAACTGGGACCACCATGTCGCCCGTTGGACCTGGTTGGGCACAGGGGTATGCATCATGCAAACATGTCGGTCTTTCACCCCCTGCAGACAATGGATATTGGAATTCAACCAGCAATAGTGACCTTCCTTCTTGTCACTGCAGTCCTAGGGGATGCATTGCGGTTGTACGAGCTTCCGCTGCTCAAAGAGGAAACTGCAGCAGCGGAGTCTGCCCCAGCGTAACTGGGGCTAGCCGCCCAGGACGGAGAGTTGAATGCCCAACAGGCCGAGGAGGAGGTGCAAATGAAGTGCAGCATGAGGCCTCGTGTGTACCGGCAGCACCTATCATTCAAGAACCTGCTGGATCGGGCATGTCAACGAAGGCTCTGGCTGAGCAGGTGGATAGTGCGACATGTCTGCCTGATCATGGTGCATCTGCCACCATGGGGAAATGGGGGAGGGCACCTGCTCTCGGTGGCCGTCTCAACGTGATGTTTGCCCTGAACCTTTCCACCACAGGAACCTTTCAGGCGCCGAGTGGGGACCTGCCCAGGATCTCACAGATCTTGGTGGAGAGGTGCATCCATGCCGTCACGGAGATCCTATATGCCCAGTCAGCACAATACATCCATTTCAATGTGGACCAAGCCCACCAGGATGCCCGGGCAGCGGGGTTCACCGCCATCAACGGGATGTCCTGGGTTCAGGGGGTGATCAATGGGATGCATATCCTTTTACGAGCACCTGCAGATGACAGGCCACTCTACACAAACCAGAAGAGATTCCACTCAGTGAAGGTGCAGCTGATTATGACTATCTCTGCGCATCAAGCACGTCTGCGCCCAATACCCAGGCAGTGTGCATGATGCCTGCATCCTGGCACACTTGACGATTCCTTTTTAAAATAAAATTTTGAGTATCTAATTATTATTTATTCTGATTAAGGGGCAATTTAACGTGACCAATCCACCTATCCTGCGCATCTTTTTGGGTTGTGGGGGTGAGACCTACGCAGACATGGGGAGAATGTGCAAACTCCACACGGACAGTGATCCAGAACTGGGATCGAACCTTGGACCTTGGCGGCGTGAGGTAGCAGTGCTGACCACTGCGCCACCGTGCCTCCCTACCCGACGATGCCTGTTGTGTGCAAGATGCTCCCCCCCCCCCAGCTGGGGGTTAGCTCCTGGGCAACATGGGTATCCGCTACAGTCGTCACGCCTATCCAGAGACCACGGACCGATGCGGAAACCCGCCACAATGACACCCATGCAGCAACCAGGGGCGTGATCGCTGTGGTTCAGGTGCCTGGAGGGGCCCTCCAGTATGAAGCTGAGAGAGTCACATGCATCGTGGCAGCCTGCTGCGTCTTCCACAAATCGCACAGCATAGGGGCAAAATGCTGGAGGAGGAGGATGATCACCAGTCCTCTTCCAACGAGGAAGATGTGGGAGAGGGAGGGGATGGACAGGACATGGGGCTTAGGCAGGCAAGGGAGGCCACACACAACATTTGCGCCAGGCCAACGCTCACGGGATGCTCTGATCGGCCCCGGGTTCACCGAATGAGGATAGTGGGGGGAACTGGCCAGGGGCACGGACGCTACATCCCCATTCCATCCCAGCCTCTCCCCCGGCTACCTCCCCTCTGGGATACACACCTGCTGTACCAAAAGGTGCAGGCCCTGGGTTGCCAGTAAAACCGGGTCTGGTCCGAAGGATGGAGGATGATGACAACCCGCTCTGTGATGAGCTCTGGTGCTCCGCATCATATGACAAATGTCTGACTCCTACCCACAGTAGCACTTTCCACCATCCACTTGGGTTATCCCTGCATGCAAGCTGGCCATTCGATCACAGAGTGTGTTGTTAAAAACTCACCACTATTCTTAGAATTCCCCCTATACCAAAAAGGGCCGACATTCTAAATGGTGAACAGGGATTCTCACTCCAGACTCCTATGCAGGCTTCGGTGGGTGCTATTCAGGTCAAACTATGTTTTCAAGTTATCCCCCAGTATAACCCATACCTACAGAGAAGATTTCATCTACTTACCACGTAGTAGCATCGATCCTGGGTCCCGCATTGCTAAGTAAGTAAAGTAGACTTTGGAATAACCACTGTTTCAGGTTAAAACTTTTAAGTTATTTTATTATTATATTTTTTCTTTTAAAAGCTGCAATCACTGTCTTTACAGAAAGGTTAAAAGATCTTGCTTCTGAATCCTTCTGGTTGGTTGCAGGGACCTTCAGGCCCACCTTGACAATCAATCTTCTTTAAAGTCTGGTCTTCTTTAGATGTATTCACTGTTGAGCTTGGTTGCTATGTCCTATCTTTCCCATGTACCGAGCTGTGAGAGTTGGCTCTTCTGGTTGTCTCTGCGCTGACTCTGCCTCCTCTTTAAATTCTGGTCTTCCTTAGATGTATCAGCTGTTTTTGCTTGGCCACTTGGCTCTGTCCCTTTCCCATGACTGAGCTGACTGTCAGCTGACTCTGCTTGCTTCTCTTGTTCCTTCTCTGCCCCCCTCTCTCTCCCTCTGGTTCCAGTAGTTCCTGCACTGGTCTCTGGGTTTGTATTCTCTTTCTAACAGTTATTAAATTTTTATGACTTTATTGTAAAGTAACTTTTATTTCACTTGGATTGAAAAAGGTACCTTTAATCTAATTTTTTCTAACACAACTAAGTATTCATTTTGACATGACCTCACCTCTCAGGTCTCTGATTACATTGTTTCCTTTGTGATATTCAAAGTTCCTTTGTGATATTCAAAAATGCTTTGGTTTCAATAGAGGTGTGAACTTTGGTTCCTGTCATTTCTATAGTTTTATTTTCCAATTGTGTCCCCAGCTCATAATTTTGACTTTGATTTTGGCTTTAAATTATGTTTCTCGTAGACTGATGGTCTCCAATTTTCTTTAATTTACTTGGTGTTAGCTGAATTTCACACCTATATATTTGCCTCCATAGTCATTCTTTTCTATCTGCTGATTTTACTTCAATGAAGGTGTGAATCATTGCTTTTAGCATATGCTAAAAATCCACTTGGTTATAACTTGAATGGTTTACATTTATCTCTAACTCAACTGAAACCCTCATCCATGCTTTTCCAGGTGCTTACTAAGATGGTTAATTTAAATGAAGGTGTGAGCCATTGTCTTTTGCTTCATACAAAAATCCTGTTTGTTTTGTTTGCTAAGCCTGTTTGACCAAGGCCATCTGCATTTTACAATCCTCTCCTGGCAGCTGCTGTTAACCCTTCGTGGGATCTTTCCCTGTATCCTCTCATGTTTCTCTTACACCAGATATTGCCAGTCTTCCATGTTTCAAATGACACATCTTTCCATATTATCAATTACAGGTGCCATTGGATCCCTGGGTGACAGTAGTGGGGACCGTAGTGGTTGGAAGGTAGGGAGCCCAGGTGACCCTCAACGTCAGTCCATTTCCCTCCTGTTATGGGCCAAGGTTTAGAGAACCCCAAAGTGTATCATGGAGTTTACCTGACCCACAACGTTTAATAGATTGTGGTATGGGGAACACACAACCCACTTTACTGGTGTGGACAGCAGAAATGGAAAAGTATTTTTTAAAGCAAAACAATGTTAATCTATGCACTCAAGTTCAAATATAACCCCCAAAGAATACAACACTAAGTAATCCTTAAGCTGTCCTTTTAACATCCAGAAGACTTAAAAAAAACCTTTAAACAGAAGCAGATCAGGTGAAAGTCACTACTGAGAGCAGTTATTAGTTTTAAATCACCAAAGGATCTATTTACAGTTTTTAGATTATAGAGCGAGACTCTAATACACCTTCTGGCTGTGACTGCAGCTATCCAGCTCTGAAAACGAAACTAAAACACCCTCTGCAGCAAACAGCCTAAAACAAAAGTAAAAAGCTGACAGACAGCCCAGCTCCACCCACACTCTGACATTACTGATAAACTCCCATTTCTTTTTTTTTTGTAAATTTAGCATACCCAATAATTTTTTCCAATTAAGGGGCAATTTAGTGTGGCTAATCCACCTATCCTGCACATCTTTTGGGTTGTGGGGGCGAAACCCACGCAGACACGGGGAGAATGTGCAAACTCCACACGGACAGTGACCCAGGGCCGGGATTTGAACCCAGGTCCTCAGCGCCGTAGGCAACAATGCTAACCACTGTGCCGCCGTGCTGCCCAACACCCATTTCTTAAAGGTAAATTTCTTAAACACCCATTCTTTAAAGGTACTCTCACATGACACTCCCCCTACACCCCATCTCTGGCCAGACCTGACTAGCCCATCCCCTACCCCCCAATCTGACTAAGCACCGAGGCAGTTTGTAACAGTGTGAACAGGTGTTTAATGAGCACAAATATTTACAGATACGTGCCCTAGTCCCTGTGACTAAATTGTGTCCTGCACCCATGCCAACTTAACTGGTGTCAAGCTTTCTGGCCTTAGGGCCCAAACGCTACATCTAGGTGGATCCCCAGATTGTACAGCAGGAGTGGAGGCGGCCTGCTGTGATTCCAAACCTGTTACCTGGGTCCCCGTTGTCAGCCGTCTTCTGGGCGACCGGGCATGGATGGGCTTGGCCGCAGTTCAGGTGGCATGGTGCTGCCCTGTTCTGCCCATTGCAACACCAGATGCGACAGAGACTGGAGAGGGAGGAGTCCAAGGTGCTGCAGTGTTCCGGCACCTCACCTGTGGGAATCATCGGCACAGTCCCTATCACCTCCTCCTCTTTTGGGGTGCCGATGTACCCTGGGCTAATCCATGGGACAGGGGTGTGAGAGGAGATATCCCCTAAGGCTCCCCACCACCTGGTGCTGCAAGTTCTGGAGGCCCACTCTGGTCTCGACCAGTGTTTGCATGTTCGTGGCCATGGAGCACAGGTTGTGCACCATCTCCGTCTGGGACTGTGCCATATCACCCATTGACTGTGCCATCACCTTTTGGGTCTGTGTCACATCAGACAGTGACTGCGCCATCTCCCTCTGGGACTGGACCACCCCTCTCTGTGTCTGTGCCACATTGGCCAGTACCGAGGCAATGCGGCCGACTTTCCCAACCATGGCCTGCTGTGACTGGAACACGATCAGGTGCGCTGCTGCAATTTCCTGGTGGCTCTGGCACATGACTACCTGTGAGGCGTGTACCCTGTCCTGGGCCTCAGTCAGCGCCTGCACAGAATGCCGAAGGCCTTGGGCATGCTGATCCACAGCCAAAACAGACACCCCCAAGGCCTCAACCTCGGAAGCCACCCGCTTGGTGTTGACCTGGGTGTTTCACATGACTGGCATTACCTCCTGCTCCTGCACGTGGTTGGACTCCTCCAAATGTACCTGCAGGTAGTGGATGCTCACTGACAATCCCTCGTGAGGTCCCTGGCTCTGCGACTGCATCTCCACAATCAATGGGACTGTTCATTCCGGAAGCCCGAAACCCAAATGGACGGCAGCTGGTTCCTGGAATCAGCCCACCTTCTAATCATCCGACATCTCAGGAGTTACTACCGTCACCTGAAGTACTGGATCACCTGTGTGGTGCGCACCAGATATTTCCCCAGAAGCGATTTCACTGAAGTGCCTAACCGTGGTGAGTGTCTTTGGAATGGTGGAGGGTGTTGGAGACAGCTGTGACGGGAAATTTGTGTCATCCCGGAATCGAACTCCGGGTACCTTGGGTCTCTTGTTGAGAGTTGCTGTCCATGCTGCCCTCCTCATCGCTGGCCAACACATGGCGGGGCTCAGGCTGTGGCACTGGCTGGAGGCGGGGGATTCCGAAGGACCCGCCCATCTCCAGGAGGCTCCACAAGACACAAGACAAGAAGCAAGATTAGACTGGGGGCTGGGGTGGGGGGGGGGGGGGAGTGGGGGTGGTGGGGGTGAGGCTGAGGGTGGAGGTGAGGGTTGTGTAGGGGTGAGCTTGCAGCTGAGGGCAGGGTGAGGGTGGGGTGAAGGTGGTGTGGGAGTAAGGGTGAGGGTGGGGGTGGTGTGGGGGTGAGGGTAGTATGGGGATTAAGGTGGGGGTGAGGGTGAGGGTGGGATGAGGGTAAGGGTGGGGTGGGGTGAGGGTTGGGTGAGGGTGGTATGGGTGTGGTTTTAGGGGCTTGACACATGCGGCATGGGGAACCGCAACTCAGCAGGGCCTCACTTCCTCACTTCCCAGCCAATATCCACCCCGGTGACTTTCCATTCCTCTGGGCCACATCCAGGGCCCTCTGCTCAGCCACGGTGAGGGGCCGCAGGTCCATCAGTCCCCCTCCAGTTCCAATCTCCCACTCCTGGCGGTTATGGGCGGCCTTTTCCTGGGGGTGGGGTTTTACGTCACTCCTGGTCGGTCCGGAAGATGTTGCTGGAGAAGCTGACGTCCTCTGCCACCTGCACCTCGGCACGGTGAACGCCAGCGGCTGGCAGCCTCCTTCCTGGGCTAGGGTGGCCTGTCTCTACTCCACCCCGTCCAGGAGGGTCTCCAGCTCGGGGTATGTGAAACGGGGTGCCGCTCTTCTCGCTGCCACCTTGTTGTTTGGGTTGAGTGTGTGTGTGGGGAGTGTGTATATACAGCTTATCGGCCTCCTGAGTGTCAAGTGCTAACCCGCTGAATCCCACACCGTTTCACATTGGAATCGATTATCTTCCACGTGGCACCTGTGCTAAACCCTTGACGGTGGCAGAATCGGTCCAAGTGCGGCGCCAGTTTTGCTGTCGTGGACACTTAGTTTCACCAACGGAGAATTCAGCCCCAGGTGTTATTTTCCCTGCTGCTTCACATGAGGCAACTGCATCTTTTTCTAGAAACGATTAACCAAAAAAACTTGTAAAATCCCTCAGTGGGATTGGAATTTCAACTTGAAGAACAAGCACTTGATCGGCTTTTTTGCTGATCAGAACTACATTAGGAAGATAGGCTTACAAGAAAATCGAGAGGGTTTTTTTTAGTCCCCCCCCCCCCCCCAGGAAGATGACTAGCCTACTGCTTCCCACACAAAGCTGTCCGTCATAATATGGTGGCCAGGTAAGGTATGTAGCCAGGTAAAATAGCCAGCTTGCCTATCCTTAAACCTATTGAGGCCCTTAAGTGACTAATTTATAGATAGCTTCCAATCCACCAGAATAATATTGGGAATGCTGAATGAGGCATGCCAGCCCCCAATTCGCTATCTCAGGTGAAAAGGCTGAAGGTGTACCTTCTTTAGGCGGTACCAGTTGCCCATCATGGGGCACCCCCCATCCCTTAAGATGTAACCTCCCCACCCCAACCCTTTGTGACTGCCCTCCTGTCCTCCAAAACCTGACACCCCTCATCCCGATCCATAGGGTCCCCTGTTCCTCCCTGACCAAGACCTCTGGAATTACCTTCAAGTCTGGTCACCATAGATATTCTCTGGACTGCATGTAGCCGCAGCAGCAGCCACTACTGGAACTAAGCTGCCAGCAAATCGGCAGCTCTTGTGGGTGGGACGTCATTCCCCTGAGAGACGCAAGTCCCACAATGACTCCTGTCTATTCTTACTGCAGGGCGGCCATTTTACAAGTTGGTTGGCTGGCAACCACATTTCCTACCGTGGAGGGGCCGTGAGCAAAACATGCCCGTCTCTCCGTCTGTAAAATTTGTAAAATTCAGTCCCCCGAGGAACAAAAGGGAACTGTTTAACACCATTTTATGATTCTTATTTATGCAATGATTGGGAAACAATATTATTGCATCTTGCAGGTATCCATAAATACTCTTCTATATTGGTATAGCTAAGGTGCAATTGCATGCATCCCCCTGCACCCGTAGGTAGGAACTTTCAATAATATTATGAGCTTCATTAAATCGTCCAGTAATACTTCAATGTTTCATGAAGCCAATAATTCAGCATTTTAATCATAACTTAAATTGTAGGATGAGTGACACTTCTGCAACTTTATTTCTGCTATTTATTATACCCAACTCCATAGATTTCTAATTCTAAGTTGTTTCCTGTGTGTCGATGTTTATTTAATCGGAGGCAAAATGTCTTCTCCCTATATGGTGCCATTCCAAATACAGAGATTGGCAGAGATTAAAGCAAACTGCTGTGAGCTATAACATATCTGGCAAACGGACTGTGTTTTTTACAGTCTGGAGAATTAGTATTACTGTTTTGGGACACAATAATAGTCTGTCCTCATTATTACGTTGTGAAATATTTAAACAAGATATATTCACTGCACAGTTAAGCAGTGGGAGTTCAATCTCAAATCCCAGGTGTCATTCAAAGAAATTTGATCTCTGCTTTAACACTACGGCTTACCTACACAAAGCACTGTTTTCCACATACGCGTGAAGCTGACCAGTGATGATCGTCGTTTCCAAAGGGTATGGGGATTTCATAAACAGAACAAATAATTAATACAGCTTTTATATGTTTAAATAACACAACATTGAATAAACATTCACAAGATAAACGTGAATTAACTTCTTAATGCTATAAGCAAACCTTTTGCTGCAGCTATTTATTTTTCTGCTGTTGTACTAAAGTTTACAGCTGGCATGCTTTGTGCATTTGTCGTCAAATATGCATCATTATTCACACTTCTGGCAGTGACAGGATTGGCACCTTTGTATGCATGGTGAACAGTTAGTTGAACATCTTTCTGTTCCTTTAATGCAATGGCTCAATAACACTGATATAAGGGCAGCACGGTGGCGCAGTGGGCTAGCCCTGCTGTCTCACGGTGCCGAGGTCCCAGGTTCGATCCCGGCTCTGGGTGACTGTCCGTGTGGAGTTTGCACACTTGCCCATGTTTGGGTCGGTTTTGCCCCACAGCCCAAAGATGTGTAGGGTAGGTGGATTGGCCACGTTAAATTGTCCCTTAATTGGAAAAAATTAATTGGGCACTCTAAATTTAAAAAAATATATTGTTATGGCATTCCAGCATCTGAAATTATTGCGTTATGATCATGGGAATTCAGAGCCCCAGACAACATAAAGAAATATTGCAATGAAAAAATTAATTTCTTATCATTGATATCAAAGTCTTGATACTACGTTTTATATCACTTTCTGCTAATTAATTTCCCCTCCCCCATAATAAATGCATCTTGGAATTTTCCACCAATCATTATTTGTCTGAACTAAAGGGCTGGTCCATTTGGAAACACGTTGCTGAGTTGCAAATTGACAGCGGAGATGTTTACATAAGTGGATAAATTCACTCGCATTCTTTACCTCACTCAGTGATAGAATATACACCTGCAAGATTCATGGGTTTCCCAGTTAATCTTCTTTTCCAACATTCACAGGTAATCAGGGGCCTGGACGACTGTCATTGTTAACTCTCCAGATGCAACCTAAATGTAACAAGTGTTGGCCCATCATTATAATATCACAAATTTACTGAAGGAAGAGATCACCTACATGACTGGAAATACATTCATTACACATTGCACTGATCTCTCAGTGGCAAGATTCCACTTTCTGGGTACAAGTCCCACTCCAGGGCTTGAGCACAATAATTAAGGCTGGCACTCCAGTGAAGGAATGATTGAAACACTGCATTGTTGGAGGTACCGCCTTTTGGGATGAGAGACTGAACCAAGGCCACTTCGGCTGGATGTAAAAGATCCAATTGCACTGATGCACGATCAATTGCACAAAGACGAGAGTTGATTACAACTGAGGCTTTATTACACTAAGATGTGTGGCCTCCTACAGCAGCTGGTGAAATGGCTGCTGTACGGGGAACACACATATTTATACTTCGCCTTCCGGGACCGTGCTAAGATCATCTTCATCCTCGGGCATGGCCAGGGGGAGGACGGACGGTCCTGGGGGGGTTGCTGCTGGGTGCCCCAGGGGAGGGGAGGGTGATGCCGGGCTGGGTGTGTGTGTGTATGTGTGTGTGTGTGTGTGTGGAACCTGCTGGTGCCAGGTCTTTGAGAGAGACAGTATCTTGGCGGCCGTCGGGGTACGCTACGTAGGCATACTGGGGGTTGGCGTGGAGTAACTGCACCCTTTCCACCAACGGGTCCGTCTTGTGGAGTCGTACGTGCTTATGGAGGAGTACGGGTCCTGGAGCTGCGAGCCAGTCGGGAGCAACACCCCGGAGGTGGACTTCCTGTGGAAGGCAAAGAGACGTTCATGGGGGTGTGTCATTAGTCGCAGTGCATAGGAGCGACTACATGGAGTGCAGTGCATCGGGGAGGACCTCCTGCCAGTGGGAGGCCAGGAGATTTCTGGACCGTAGGGCCAGATGGACGGCCCTCCAGAACGTCCCGTTCTCCCTCTCCACCTGTCCGTTTCCCCGGTGGTTATAGCTGGTCGTCCTGCTCGATGCGATACCCTTGTGGAGCAGGAATGGACGCAGCTCATCGCTCTTGAATGAGGATCACCTGTCACTGTGGATGTCGGTGGAGAAGCCGAACAGAGCAAAGATGGTTATGAGGGCTTTGATGACGGTGGCAGATGTCATGTCAGGGCATGGGATGGCGAAGGGGAATCTGGAGTACTCATCGACCACACTGAGGAAATACGTGTTCCGGTTGGTGGAGGGGAGGGGCCCTTTGAAGTCCACGCTGAGGCGTTCAAAGGGGCGGGAGGCTTTCACCAGGCGCGCATGGTCCAGCTGGTAGAAGTGCGGTTTGCACTCCACACAGACCTGGCAGTCTTTGGTGATGGCTCTGACTTCCTCGACGGAGTAGGGCAGATTGCGGGCCTTAATAAAGTGGTGTACAACCATGTGACTCCCGGGTGACAAAGGTTGCCGTGCAAAGTCCGGAGTCGGTCCACCTGTCGCTGGCACATGTACCCTGGGATAGGGCATCGGGTGGGGGGGGGGGGGGCTCGTTGAGCTTACCGAGGCGATACAAAATCTCGTAGTTGTAGGTGGAGAGCTCGATCCTCCACCTCAAGATTTTATCATTTTTGATCTTGCCCCGCTGTTTGTTGTTAAACATGAAGGCTACCGACTATTGGTCAGTGAGGAGAGTGAATCTCCTGCCGGCCAGGTAATGCCTCCAATGCCGCACAGCTTCAACGATGGCCTGGGCCTCTTTTTCGACAGAGGAGTGCCAAAGTTCGGAGGCATGAAGGGTTCGGAGGCATGAAGGGTTCGTGAAAAGAATGCCAAGGGCCTGCCTGTCTGGTTGAGGGTGGCGGCTAGAGCGACGTCTGATGCGTCGCTCTCGACTTGAAATGGTAACGTCTCGTCGACTGCATGCATCGCGGCCTTGGCGATGTCGGCCCTAATACGGTTGAAGGCCTGTTGAGCCTCGGCTGTCAGGGAGTAAAGGGTGGACTGGATGAGTGGGCTGGCCTTGTCCGCATAATTTGGAACCCACTGGGCGTAGTAAGCAAAGAAACCCAGGCAGCGTTTGAGGAACTTGGGGCAGTGGGGAAGGGGGAGTTCCATGAGGGGGCACATGCGGTCGGGGTCGGGCCCCAGAACTCCGTTCTGGACCACATAGCCGAGGATGGCTAAGCGGTTCATGCTGAATACACACTTCTCCTTGTTATAAGTGAGGTTTAGGAGAGTGGCGGTGTGGGGAAATTTGGCAAGATTGGGATCATGGTCCTGCTGATCGTGGCCGCAGATGATGACATTGTCTAGGTACGGGAAAGTGGTCCGCAGCCCGTACCGGTCGACCATTTGGTCCATCTCCCTTTATAAGACGGAGACCCCGTTGGTGACGCCGAAAGGAACCCTAAGAAAATGCTAGAGTCGGCCATCTGCCTCAAAGGCAGTGTATGGGTGGTCCGCCTTGCGGATGGGGAGCTGGTGGTGGGCAGATTTTAGGTCCACTGCAGAGAAGACCCGGTACTGTGCAATCTGATTGACCATATCAGATATGCGTGGGAGGGGGTTCGCGTCGAGCTGCGTGTACCGATTGATCATCTGGCTGTAGTCCACGACCATTCTGTGTTTCTCCCCCGTTTTCACCACTACCACGGGCTCTCCAGGGGCTGTTGCTGGCCATGATGATGCCTTCCCGAAGCAACCGCTGGACTTCAGACCTGATGAAGGCCCTGTCCTGGGCGCTGTACCGTCTGCTCCTGGTGGCGACGGTTTTGCAATCCGGGGTTAGGTTTGCGAATAGGGAAGGTGGGTCGACCTTTAGGGTCGCCAGGCCGCACACAGTAAGGGGTGGTAGGGACCCGCCAAATTTCAATGTTAGGCTCTGGAGGTTACACTGGAAGTCCACTCCGAGTAGCAGGGCAGCGCAGAGGTTGGGGAGGACGTAGAGGCGGAAGCTGCTGAACTCTACGCCTTGGACAGTGAGAGTGGCTATGCAGTAAACCCGGATCGCCACGGAGTGGGACTCGGAGGCCAGTGAGATTCTCTGATTGGCGGGGTGTACCGCGAGGGAGCAGCGCCTTACCGTATTGGGATGTATGAAGCTCTCAGTGCTCCCGGAGTCCAGCAGACAGGAGATCTCATGCCCCTCGAATTTCACACTTGTGGAGGCGGTTGCTAGTTTCTGCGGTCGAGACCGCTCGATCGTGACCGAGGCGAGCCCGGGCTGGTCTTCGCTGGTGTCAGGCAATGGGGTGCCCGGGGTCACGGGTCCTGGAACGATGGTGGTGCCCACGTGCTGTGGGGGAGACAAGGTGGCGGCGCCTGACGATCCTGAGGAGGACAAGATGGCGGCGCTCACGGGCCGCATGTGGCGGGGGTTGAACAAGATGGCGGCGCCCATGGGCCGCACATGGCCTGGGGAGGGGAAGATGGTGGTGCCCACTGGCCATGCGTGGTCTGCAGGGGGTCCACAATGTGTAGGAGGGGTGGGCTGCACAGTTGGGAGTGTAGGCCTGGTTATTGCGTGAGGCGACCTTCATCGATAGCGCCAGCTTTTGGTTGCCGCGAGGTTGAGCGTGGCCCCCTCTGAAAGTCGCTGGCAGATGTGAGCTGACGCAATCCCCGTAACGAAAGCGACCCGCATGAGTAAGTTTGAGTGTTCCGTGGCAGTGACGGCCTGACAGTCACAGTCTCTGACCAGGGGAATTAGGGCATGCCAGAAATCTTCCATTGACTCACCAGGGAATTGACTACCAGAGGATGCGTAAAGCTGAGTGTAATTCTCTTTCAGTAGCGCCATGGCTTCAACATAAGTCGGCACGTCCTGGATAAGCGGAAAAACGCTGGAGCTCAGCCCCGTATAGAGGATCTGGATCTTCTGAGCTTCTGGAATTGGGTCTGGTGCAGACCTGGTGTAAGTTTCAAAACAAGCTAGCCAGTGTTCAAAGTCCTTTTTGGGGTTGCTTGATTGCGGATCCACCTGCAGGTGATCCGGCTTGATGCGGAGGTCCATCTTCTGAAAACTTTAGTGGAATAAATTGATGCACGATCAACTCTCAGGCGAGAGTTGAATACAACTGAGGCTTTATTACATGAAGATTTGTGGCCTCCTACAGCAGCTGGCGAAATGGCTGTTGTACGGGGAGCACACATATTTATACTCCGCCTACTGGGCGGAGCCAGCAGGCAGGGATAACCCCCGTATCTGTAGTACAGGGCCTTACCATACATACCCTAATATATACAGCAGTGGTTACTACCACTTGCACTACTTCAAAGTAAAGCAGGGGAGTTATCCCTGATGTCTTGGCCAATATTTATCAACATCACAAAAAGAGAGGGCTGGATTCTTTGGCGAGATCGGCATGGACGGGAGAGGGACGATTTAATGTACATTGACCTCAGGCGGGAATTTCCGGTTAGTGGGCAGGCGCGGCCGAAGGATCCAGCCCAGATTATCTGTGAGAATTTTGCTGTGTGAGTATTGGCTGTCTCATTTCCTTTTTTAAAATAAATTTAGAGTTCACAATTAATTTTTTCCAATTAAGGGGCAATTTAGCATGGCCAATCCACCTAGCCTGCACATCTTTAAGGTTGTGGGGGCAAAACCCACGCAAACACGGGGAGAATGTGCAAACTCCACACGGACAGTGACCCAGAGCCAGGATCGAACCTGGGACCTCGGCGCCATGAGGTTACAGGGCTAACCCACTGCGCCACCGTGCTGCCCAGCTGTTGCATTTCCTACATGACTACAGTGACAAACACTTCAAAAAGTACCTCACGGGTCATAAAGCAATTTGAGACACCGAGTGGTCATAAAAAGTACTATATAAATGTAAGTCTTCATTTTTAATACAGCGAGATACATGCCTCACAGACAAGTGGATAGCACTGTGGTTTCACAGCGCCAGGGTCCCAGGTTCGATTCCCCGCTGGGTCACTGTCTGTGCTGAGTCTGCATGTTCTCCCCGTGTCTGCGAAGGTTTCCTCTGGATGCTCCGGTTTCCTCCCACAGTCCAAAGATGTGCAGGTTAGGTGAATTGGCCATGATAAATTGCCCTTAGTGACCAAAAAGGTTAGGAGGGGTTATTGGGTTACAGGCATAGGGTGGAAGTGAGGGCTTAAGTGGGGCGGTGCAGACTCGATGGGCCGAATGGCTTCCTTCTGCACTGTATGCTCTATGTTCTTATTTATAATACTGATCATCTGCTATTTTTGGAAAATGGGTTATGGTGCAAGTGCAAGTAACATTGGTTCTCCCTTCTCCAAAACCTCTTTTGTTCAGTTATTTATACTATAAATTGTTCACCTTTCTGCTCCAGGAGTGGACCATTCGGTCCCTTGCATCTGCCTCACCATACCTTATGATTAATAAGATCATGACTGAATTGATTGTGGCTTTAACTCCATTGTTCTTCCTTCCTCCATAACCCTTAACTCGCTTGTAAATCAAAAGTCTATCGAAATCAATATATTCAAGAGTTATTTTTCTCTGAATAGTTAATTCCAAACATGGTGACTCTATGAGAGAAGAAATTGAGCCTTGTCTTGGTCTTAAATAGTAGACTCCTTCCTTATTCTGATAATGTGGCCCCTGCTTCCCTCATGAGAGAAAATGTCCTCTTAGCCACCACCCTGTTAAAACTCCCAGAATCCTGTGTGTTTTAATCTCCCCACATTCTAATATGTATAGGCCCAACTTGTTCAACCTTTCCTTAAAGACAATCCCTTGATCCCCAAAATAACCTTGTTAACCTTGAACTGCTTCCAATGAAAGTACGTTCCTTCTTAAATAAGGAGACAAAAACAGTACCCACACATTTAAGGTTAAGGTCTGGAATGCACTGCATGAGATGGGTAGAGGTAGATTCAATCGAGGCATTCAAGAGGTGCTAAATTGGTATATGGGCTAGAAGTGTCCATGGAGGGTGGGTAGAGTGCCAGAGATTGGCATGGAAGAATTGAGGGCTTATTTGGGTGAATGGTGGAAAATAGGGTGTCACGGAGGGAATGAGGTTTCATGAGGAAAGGTGGAGGCATGAAGTGGCATGAGTTGACATGAATGAGTCATGCGGAGTGTGTGAGGTAGAGGAGGTGTGAGCGGTGAGGACTAAAGGACCTAACTATGTTTATTAGAACTGGGACAAAGTCCAATGGCACTGAGGTAGGCCTTTAAAACAACCCGCCTTGGCACCTGGCAGCCCCTGAGGCTGCCTCTGAACATTTTACGGGGGCAACAGGCCTGACTCCAGTCAGCACTCATCTCAACCCCCACCCTGTAATGATATGCATCAGCAATTCTGTATGTTAGTATGTTAGACCTCCAACCAGCAGGTGGCAGTAGAACTACACAGTGACACTGCAACCTCGAGGAGTCTAGGTGAGGAGTCGTTGTGGATAGTTGTGTTTTGTATTAGCTCTCATATTCTGGTTGTTAACAGTTTACAGTTTGTTAGTAGTATTAATATTGTTTTCTACCCATGGTATTGTAATTTCATAAACCTTAACTAGTCATGAACTAGACTTAATCATTGCAACGCACTAGAGCGTAACACACCCCTGAACAAAAAGACCCAGATGTCCAGCTACTTTTGCCCTGAAATTTCCTGATTCTATGCATTCGACTTGGAAGCTGTATCTGGTCAACTGGAGTCAGAACTAACTCTCTACTTCTTTTCTAATCATGTGACAAAAGTTTTTATGGATCTGGTATCATAGTTCCACAGACATAGGGTAAAAGACTACTTGTCCTGCAATGCATCAATATCCTTCTGCCATAGGCACACGCACACAGACTGTGGAATCCAATTGTTTGATTGTATGCACTGCACCACTTTAGCCAGCATCCATTCTCCCAGGAGATGGACACAAGCAGCTGAATGCACCAGAAGACATCGATTTGGTGAAATGCTGATATCAAACAGCCCAGTCAACTAATGTGGCTCTAGGATCTCACTCCTAGGCTTGAGCACAAAAATCTAGGTTGACACTTTGTGCTGGTCGTGAAAGGCGTTATACCGATTCAAGCCTCCCTTTCAAGTTTTGGAAATTAATGCATAAGCAACACCCATGTCATCTACCCAGAGAAAAAGAAGTATGAAGTTTGCAGATGGGCCGTAGCAGCATTACTTGAAGAGCTAGGCACCCTGACCGCCGAGAAGTTACATTTTTGAAACTTTTTCTACCCCAAAGTGGAGGAAAGTCATCTGGAGTGTCCTGAGGTGTTTTTGTGAGTCCTTGCATTTGCCAGGTGTTACCTCAACTTCATAGAACATAGGACATAGAACAGTACAGCACAGAACAGGCCCTTCGGCCCTCGATGTTGTGCCGAGCCATGATCATCCTACTCAAACCCACGTATCCACCCTATACCCGTAACCCAACAACCCCCCCCTTAACCTTACTTTTTAGGACACTACGGGCAATTTAGCATGGCCAATCCACCTAACCCGCACATCTTTGGACTGTGGGAGGAAACCGGAGAACCCGGAGGAAACCCACGCACACACGGGGAGGACGTGCAGACTCCGCACAGATAGTGACCCAGCCGGGAATCGAACCTGGGACCCTGGAGCTGTGAAGCATTTATGCTAACCACTATGCTACCGTGCTGCCCTTCAGTGGGAGGTGTTCGTGTCCAATGGAGTAATAATAATAATAATAATTTATTGTCACAAGTAGGCTTCAATGAAGTTACTGTGGAAAGCCCCTAGTCGCCACATTCCGCACCTGTTCAGGGAGGCCGGTGCGGGAATTGAACCCGTGCTGCTGGCATTGTTCTGCATTACCAGCCAGCTGTTTACTATGCTAAGTGGATAGTAAGTGGCCTGTCCACACAAAGACTGGAACAGATATAGGGACTGCAGCAAATGTTTCGATTGCACAACAGCAAGTTCCCTTTAGCCATTTTGGAACTAGACTCATCTATGCTCCTCAACAGTGACTGCAAACTGCCTGGCAGGCCAGTCAACTCACATGACACCTTGATACTCATTCAGCAGGCTCTTGTACGTCACCCCATCTAGGTTCTCAACTGAATTCTCAACAACAATACCCACCTGTCACCTCATCCTCTGGTCATCTGGCAAATTAACTATCCATTAACCTTGACCAGGCTGTAGGTCACAAATGCCCGGTTAACTCACTAAATGCTGATCCGAACTCTGTACTAACCTCCATGTTATGTGCACACAGTGTCTGAGCTGGTGACTGCGAGAGTCAGATCAAGTGACAGAGCCTTTATATTAATGTTGTACTCTTGCTCTTCCGAGGACAACTGTGGGCAGGCAACAGGTTGTAGGTGTCTTAACACCATTAGCAACTTGGTTGTTGCGCCAGATAGTAGATGAGGCTTAATTCAGTGGTGAGAAAGGGTAGAAGGCAGGAAGATGCCATCATCTGAATGTCCTCAGCAATATTGGATGCTAAGCCCCCTCACAGCTGACACCAAAATACAGATCTTTTTCATAGAAACCACTTTGTCCTGCAAGAGAGAGGTCAGGATGCCTGTGGCTGCTTAGTTCTGTGTTTGAATGCTCTGCCTGCAGCAACTGAATAGCTGAAAGCATGTTGAGGCTTTAAGAGGTGGGTGTGAGGCTGCCAGCATTTTGCAGGAGTGAGAGGTAAGGAGATGTCATGTGATGATGCATTCCTGGACCTTGACCACCCTGGTAAGATCATTTGACTTCTTGTGGCATTGAAATGAAATGAAAATCGCTTATTGCCACGAGTAGGCTTCAATGAAGTTACTGTGAAAAGCCCCTAGTCGCCACATTCCGGCGCCTGTCCGGGGAGGCTGGTACGGGAATCGAACCGTGCTGCTGGCCTGCTTGGTCTGCTTTAAAAGCCAGCGATTTAGCTCAGTGAGCTAAACCAGCCCCTGTTGCCAGATCCTCAGGTCTAGTACCTGGAAATTGAACTTGCTGGCCACCGGTTCCCTCGCCCTCATGAGGATAATCATTGAGAGTCTCCTAGTCCTCATCCACAGGGCTATGATGCCTCTCCTGCTCAGATGCACCACGAATGCCTCGAGAGCTGCATCTATCACTTGGGATCCTCTGTCTGGCCTATCTGAAAACTTTGATTGCTGCTTCACTTCAAGACCACGCATTTGGCAAATGACGCTGCGAGGGGCTTCAGAAATATGCAGAGCTATTGCACATGAAAGCAGTCCTGGAAAGATACCAGCTCATCACGCAATCACTCAGAGGAGTTGGATAAATGAGATTGCTCCTTCCTCAACCTGAATGAGTGGAGGTCATCTGTGTGGCGCGGACCCTTTAAGGGCCATGCCCTCACGGTCCAAGTGATTATTATGCGGGAGCACGCAACAAACCCCGCCCAATGAGGAAAAAGCGCGGGGCCTGGAGAGTGGGGTTCCGGCCAGAGTGAACCCGAGAGCCAGAGTGTGAACATCTGTATAGCAACTCTGTGCCTGAATATAAGTCACCCTTGTTAGTTGCCCGATAAACACTTTGTTCATCCTATTGACGTCTACCTGGTATTGCCTCGAAGCTAGCACCTTGGCGACGAATATAAACCAGATCGATGACAAGCCCACAGTCGTTGAATCTGAGGTGGAAGGGAGAAGCCTGCAAGTCAAACACAGATCTCAGAAAGCATCAACAATACCAGAGAACAATGAGTTAAAACGGCCCATGATTGGCAAGTTAGACCCATTTGACTAGGGGGCCGAATACTGGAGGCAGTATATTGAGCGGCTCCTTTACTTCCTAATGGCAAATTAAATAGCAGAGGAGGATAATTAGAAAGTTATCCTAATAACAGTTTGTGGGCCAACACGTACAACCTTTCAAGAAATTTGACATCCTTGGAGGCTTCTGACACAAAGTCATTTGACCAGTTGGTGAAGCTGGTCAGGGAGCATTTCAACCCCCGACCCTCAATCACACTGCACTGATTCAAATTTAACTCGGTAGTCAGGGACCCAGGAAAAACAATTTCTGCCTTCATTGCCAGACTCAGACAAATGACCAGGCATTGCGAGTTCGGTGAGCACTCAATGACATGCTGGGTGATTGTTTAGTGTGCGGAATTAACAACAAAAGAAGCTTCTGTCTGAAACAAAGGTTATCCTAGATAGGGCAATCAAGACTGAGTGTGCTAAGCGGTATTGTGTCCAAGCTTCAAAGCATGCAAGAGGGTGAGGTGATCCAGTTGTGGGACGGTATGACTGCAAGGGTGCAGCCAGGTCCACAGACACAGAGGAAGTTCAGCCACGACCCCAAGGATCATAGTCAGTGGCCAGAGTAGAAATTGGGTCACCAGAAGTCAAGATGACTTGTATTGATGTGGGGGAGATCATCCCCAGGAATCTTGCTGCTGTAGAGTTTATTTGTTTTCAGTGTAATAGAAGGGCCATATTCAGACATATTGCCATGCCCGTCAGAACACGGCAATTAAAAAAGCAACAAACCATAGCTCCAGTGAATAAAGTGGAGAGGAATTTAAATGAAGAACCTGAACCATACAGATTAAACATGGTGAGAGTGAGCAAAACAGCCCCAATTGAGATAGTCCTCACAGTAAATGGAAGACCACTAAAGGTGGTTCGACACTGGGATGTGTTGGTCGTTCTGGGTGAGTGTGCTTAACACTCAATTTGGCTCTGTTTCTTTACTTAGCTCTGGAGTCACCAGGTATCGTTAAGATACCGCCACAAGTTCAAGATGAAGTTCAAAGCAATAAAACCATACACCAATTAGTAAGTTCAAACAACTGAGTTTATTATAATACAATTATAATAACTACCCATGCACACGCTAAAGGATTAAGCTTTTCCTACCACTAAATAAACTAATACTTATCTCGAAGGAACTGCCGGGTCAGGGAACAAGGCCTCTTGCTCTGCTCTGGTCTGCAGACTTCAGGTTGGTATAAGTTAAAAGGGGTCAGGAGTGTCTATCTCTGGTAGCGATCGTTGTGAGACACTTACTTGCTGGCGGCTGCTGTCCGAATCTCTCTCTCTCTCCTTCAGGGTCTTCTTGGCAAAAGCTGGTCGAGGTGCTGGTCCACGGAGGAGTGCTGGTCAAGGAGAGAGGCGGGCTGGACGAGAAGACTGAACCATGTTGGGACCTGTCTTTTATAGGTCCCAGTGATCCGCACCCCTTTGGGTGGACTCCCTTACCTGCTTGGAATCGATTGGGTCTCTTCCCAATCGATATGTTTGAAACTCCCCAATACTGAGGCTGTTCCTTGGCTACTGGGCGGGCTCTCAGGCTCTTTGTTTTCGAACCCTGTTGGTGCCTGAGTGTCTGGTATCCTTTACAATGTTGCAGTTGCTTCCCCAATTGTATCCATTATCTCTGGAATCGTACCATTAACATGCTAATTATCCCGGTGACTGCATCATTAGTATGCAGAACGTTTGTTTCGGTGCTGTCTGCTTTCTTAGCAGACAGAATCCACACCTGCTAGGTGCAGCCTGCTGGGGCTGCAAACATTTTATCCTGTATGCTTTGTGTTCCTCCATTTTGTATTTAGGGAAATGGCCAACTTCGGTGGCTTCACTCCCTCCTGGTGATCCTCATGAGAAATCATGAAGGATCACCTAAGTACGGTGTCTTTGGGTCCCCTGACCTCAGCGAGTTCCATGGCTTCTATTCTTTCCTCAACTATGGCAAAAAAAAATTTAACTAACAGTTTCTGATTGGCGCTATGTCAAAGGGGACATGCATTACCAATTCGAATCGGGAACCTCTAACTATCTCAATAAACTATTCTCATCTCACATTTAAAACATCCTATAACATTCTAAACCCTTACTCATCCATACCACAGCATCTTTACATTTCGTTTTCTGACTCGGCAGTTGAGCGCAGAACATTATAATACATCTGCAATAATCTTTATTTACAGATCGTATCAAACTAAAATCTTTTATTATACATCAAGGGGTTGGGGGAATTGGTGGAATCCGAAAATGGGGGATTGTACTCTGTACACTGTTGAGGCCCGCGAGCGGTGGGCTCTCCTTCTCCATTTCCTCATCCTGAGGGTCTGGACTATTATATATAGGACTGCAATCACCAAAAGTAATTCTATTACATATGACAAGGAGTACCATGTCAGAAATTTGGTACACCAGGTCGGGGTACTGTTACTATTGACTGGGCTGGGGGTGGTCTGGGTTTGGGAGAAGTTTGCAAACGTTGTACTGTGGGAAAGGGGGCCCACATCCACGAGCAACCACACAGATGCCACAATAGCTAAAACCATAGCAATTCGAGTGCTCTTCATCTTCTCTTCTCTTCCCTTCTCTTCTCTTCTGGGATCTTGCTGTGTTGTTGCCTCGGTTCCTTTCCTGAACGTCCGAAAGCTAAGGAGATCAAGCATATTATCTGTTAGTGTTCAGCTTAATATCTTGACTTTAAGTATATCTGTCCTCTTGCTCCAATTTTCCCTTTATGATGGTCACTTCCATTTGACTCCCTCATTTTTTTTTTCAAAAACGGATTTAGGACCAGACATATACTTACCTTAAACCAGTGCGAGCCGTCTCGCAGAGTGTTGAAATTTACCATCCCAAATGTTCTTGGATGTAAATAGCATATGGAATGGCGGCCGAAGGGCTACCTTAAACAAAAATGAAACCAAGGTTTAGAAACTAAAAGGTCGAATGAGTTGCGTATGGGCTGCGACGGGTAAGAGTTGTATGGGATCCCCGGGTAGGGCGTGCTGTGCTGTACCCGAGCTTAGCTGACCAAAGGGGGGTCCTCAGACAGGGCGGGTCCTCAATGCCGTTTCTCCACTGCCTGAGCAACCTGAAATGAACGGGCAAGAATGTAGTCGTAGTGGAATTAAAGCCTCTATTCCCAGAATAGAGGGGCACCTAAAAAAAAGAGGAGCCAAGATGCTCCAACATCTGTAAACAGAAGACAAGTCGTGAACATTGTCGGTTCTGCAGAGAACATTTCAACTGAGTGAAGTTCTCAGAAATATCGGCGGACAAACTAACATGTATGTGAGGTGGTCACAAGCTTTTCAGCTGAAAACCGAGTGGCCAATCTCCAAATCAAACATATAACAAACATATGAACATTCAAACATAACCAACATGCGTGCAGGTTCCATCAGAAAGGACAGCGCTTCTCTCAAGCGGTTCCTCTTTTTACATCATCTGGACACCTCACTTCTCTTCATTCTCTGTGAACAGTGTCGCAAAGGGGTTGCCGTGTCGGGAGTCAGACATCAAGTCATCCTCTTCTCCCGGATACCATACCCTTGTATGGATCAGGCATGCAATCTTTGCATTGTGTGACCGGGGGTCACTCTCGTCATTGCGGACAAATTGCCAAGAATTGTCCTGTGCCAAATCGTGGGGTCTAAAATTGAAGGAGCATTGTCGGGGTCGTCAGTGGTGGGTGGTGGGGTTGGGTGTGGGTCTGGATTTTAATGTAGGTGATCTCCATGGGGTCACTGGAGACGGGGTTGAAGTCGCTGAAGTGGGGGCTGTAGGATGGAGTGCTGTGGCTGTCCTCAGTCTCACAGTCACTGTCACTGTCTCTGCTGTGGCAGCTTGTGGGCGTTCCGGGCGTGGTCTGGAGTCAGTGGGCGGAGTTGAGGTCGAGTCCGATGAGGAACTGGTCTGTGAGGGGGAGGGTGGAAATGTGTCTCTTGTGGGCGGAGCGAGGTGTTCTGCTGCATCTAGCAGGACATGGTGCGTGTGGTTTGACTGTGTTCCATAAGCCTTCAGCTGGTTAATATGAAACCACGCAGTCTTACCGTTTGGGTACTTTATCCTATAAACCGAGGGGCTGATTTTGTCCAAAATTGATTACGGGCCGGAAAATTTTGGAGCCAAAAACGTGCTGGGGTTGTAAACAGATAGCATAACCTATTGCCCAACCTGAAATTCTGTGGGGTGTACATTCTTGTTGAAACAGGCCCTGCTCTGTTTCCATCTTTTTCCCAATGTTATTGCGGCTGCTAACTGTGCAGACCTTACAGTCTCAACTAATTCTTTGTCTGCTTTCTCGTGTGTGAGGGCCGTCACTTCTGGGCTGGTCATGTCCAGTCCTAAAAGGAATTCTGATCCTTTCATAGGGCGTCCGGTCATGAGTGTGTGTGGGGTGAAACCTGTAGATGATGAAACTGTATTTCGGATGAACATTAGTGCGAATGGGAGCACTGAATCCCAAGTCGAATTGTTCTCCTGTACCATCTTCCTAAGGGCCGATTTTAGGGTCCGATTCATGCGTTCTACTATCCCACTTGACTGGGGGTGATACGCAATGTGAAAATTCTGTTTTATTCCGAATATGGTCAGGACGTTCTTCATGACCCATCCTGTAAAGTGAGATCCCTGATCTGACTCTATAATTCTGGGGAGACCCCATCTCGTAAAGATGTGGTGGGTCAGGATCTTTGCAGCTGTCTTTGCTGTGTTGGTGCGTGAAGGGAATGCCTCTACCCATTTGGTAAAGGTATCTATGACCACCAGAACATATTTATAGCCATTCCTGCAAGGGCGCAATGGTCCTATAAAATCGATTTGGAGGTTTGTCCAGGGGCCATTAACAGGGCGAGTGTGGCTGAGTTGTGCCTTCTTTGAATACCTCTCCGGGTTATTCTGTGCACAAATTAAACAATTCTCAATATAGTGGGTTACATCTTGTCCTAAGTTGGGCCACCAACAGAGTTGTCTAAGGTGTGTTGTGGTATGGTCGATCCCTTGGTGTCCATGACTGTCATGGAATAAGGCAATCATTTGATTCCTGTCCTGTTCAGGAACCACATACAATTTATCTTTAATGATCACACGCTCATGTGTGGTCAAAGCGTGTTTGAATCTGTCGTACTGGGCCACAAAGTTTCCTTTAAAAATCTCCCGGAGATTTTTGTCCTGCTTCTGTGCCTGTACTAAATCTTCTATCTCTGTCTGTGAGACCTGAACTGCACTCACAGGGGCGCTAGCTGGTGCGCTAGCTGGGGGTGTCCAAAAGTGACCTCGCCTGGAACCTGCTTTGGCCAGTGCGTCGGCTTTTACATTTCCAGGGGGGGGATGATCGATGGTGACTTCTAACTTTGATGATGCCATACATCCTATCCTTTGCCTTCTCTAGGATATGGCGGAGTAATGGGGCTGATGGAAGGGGCTTCCTGTCTGCGGAGACAAAACCTCTTGTCCTCCATAGGGGTAGAAAATCTGTCAGGCTGTGACAGACATATAACCTGTCCGAGTATATATCTGCTGGGCTGGGGAACGAATCTGGCTGGTCCACTATATATATGCAATGGCTCTGCTGCCTGCGCGCCTAAGTGACCTGGTAATTTAAATGCAATCTCTTCTAGTGCGCGACCCTGCGCATCCTCAACATAGATCCCACATCCAGTGATGCGTTCGCCATCTAAAACTGTGGATGAACCGTCCACATATATCTTCAATGGGGCACACGTGTCTGTGTGCTGGGAGCTCTGGCTTGAATTCCCTATCTTCCTGGGGGGCGTCTTTGCAATGAAGGGTCCTGTGTTGTGTAGGGGTGCTACAATCTCGCATTCATGGGGTTGTCCTGGATATTGTAGGTTGTCCGCTAAAAATGTGTGTGTTTTGGTCCGTTTAACTGTTATGTCCCGTCCTTGTAACAGTAGTGTCCATCTTGCTGCTCTTATCTGGCTCACTAAACCGTCCTTCAGTCGACCGCCTAAAAGTAACTGTGTGGGGGTGTGCTCAGTCAAAATGGTGATGGGATTGAGTCCGGTAATGTACGAGAAGTACTAACTGCCCAAAATACTGCCAGTAGGTGCCTCTCGCAGGTTGAAAATCCTTGTTCTACGGGGTCTAAAAGTCGTGAGGCATAAGCCACTGGACGTAGCTGCTCGTGCCGTTCCTGAAGGAGCACGGCCGAGAGGGTCAGATCGGTGCTATCTACCTCAATTGCATAGGGGGAGAGTTGGTCTGGAACTTGTAGCGCGGGTGCTGCGCTAAGGGCTTTCTTTAACTCTTCCACAGCCTCTTTATGCTGCGGAAGCCATTCCCAATGGGCCCCTTTCTTAAGGAGGTCTGAGAGTGGGGCTGCCTTTGTCGCAAAACCATCGATATGGTTCCGACAGTACCCAACTAGTCCTAAAAACGACCGGAGGGCTGAAACATTCTGGGGAAGGGGCAATTTGACAATCAATTCAATTCTTTTGAACTCGATCTCACGTTTGCCATGCGTGATGACTGTACCCAAATACATCACTTGATTCTCTAATATTTGGGCCTTTCTGGGGTTAACTTTACATCCAATGTCTTGTAAAATTTCCAGGAGTTCGGACAGAAGCGTGACGTGCTCTGCCTTGGTGTCTGTCTGCAGTAATAGGTCGTCCACATACTGTACCAGACATTCGGGTCGGGAAAATTTTGCTAATCCATTTGCCAGCTGTCGGTGGAAAATGGAGGGTGAATTGTGGAATTCTTGTGGGAGGCATGTCCACGTATACTGCTGTCCTTTAAATGTGAAGGCAAATTTGTACTGGCACGCCTTTGCCAATGGGATTGAGCAGAAGCCATTGCTAATGTCCAATACCGTGAAATATTTCGAGTGGAGTCCCTGCTTGAGCATGGTCTTGGGACTTGTTGCTACCGTGGGGGCTACTGCTGAGGATACTTTGTTGAGTTCCCGATAATCTATGGTCAGACGCCATGATCCGTCGGGCTTCCTCACTGGCCAGATAGGTGCATTATTAGTTGAGGCTACTGTCCTAAGTGCACCCTGGTCTAATAAGCTCTCTATAGCTTTTCCAATTTCTCCCTCTGCTTCTCGGGGAAATCGGTACTGTCTCTGTGGTCTCGGGTCGGGTCCAGTAACTTGAACTTGTCCAGTCATTCTGCCGCAGTCCTGCCGGTGACTGGCAAATACTGTCCTGTGTCGGTTCAAAACTACCCTAACCTGTTTGTCCGTGCTAAGCGTGGTCGGGTCAAAACAATAGTTGCCTACTGCGCTAATCCTGTTCGCATACTCTCCTACTGTGAGAGTTGCGGGTGCTCTGTCAGATTTTGCCATTCTCCAGACACACTGATTGACTGGATCGAACAACAGGCTGTGGGCATTCATAAAATCAATACCCAGTATGTGTTCTGCTGTGCGGGGCAGACTAACTAAAACAACGGGGTGTCTGGTGGAGTTGTTCCCTAGCTGAATTGATACAGGGGCTGTAATGTGTCCCTGCTGTGAGTGACCTGTAAATCCGCTGAGTGTAATTGTGGATGTGGTGGGCCACGTGTCTGCCTGTGCTGTAGTGGATGAGTTAATGGTTGTGCGGGACCCTCCTGTGTCCCAAAGTAATTCTATGGGCTTCCCTCTAATCTTTGCTGTGACCACCGGCCTTCCGGATCGGTCCCAGAGGGTGTCACAGACCCAAGTGGGGGAGCCCGAACACCGTCAGTCCGTTCCGTCCACATTGGTCTGTCCTGACTGCGTCTCTATACTGTGGATAGGCTTAACTTTGTTCCTGTTCAGAGTGCCTGTCTGTTGGCCTCTCTGAGATCTCTGTGGGCCGTTGCATTCCCTTGCAAAATGCCCGAACTGTCCGCAGTTGTAACATTCCTGCGACTTCTGTGGGGGGCTGTTCTTTCCTTCATTTACCCATGTGGGGTTTTGGTGCGCTCTCACTGCCTGTATATCTGCTGCAGCCTGAGCTTCTTCTGGGGTCTTTACTTTAACCTTGCCTTGGACGGATTGTTCCCAAGCGCGGGACAATCTTTTCAAAACCCATTTTTCATTATGGGCCTCTTCTGAGGGGTCATAACTACTGCAGACATTCTGTCCTGCATCTGTGGCGTGGGAGATTATGGTGCGGGTCAATTTAACCATATTATCGTGGGTTAAATCAGCGCGGTCTAAATCGCCAAAAACAGCAGTGAAATGAATCCACAGCGTTCCTGCGAAAGCTGTGGGATGCTCTGTCCTCTTCTGCCTACACTTATTTAGGCCTTTGACTGGGTCTCCTCTATTGTACCCTATCGCGTCTAAAATAGATGTATGCATTTCCTCTAGTGTGCCTCCTCCAACGTTCTGTGGGTCGGGGAGGGCTGTTACAACCGATGAGTCTAAACTCAAAACTGTGAGCTTCACTTGCTCTCGCTCATCCAGGCCGTACATGGTAGCCTGTTGCTTCACTTTCGTGAAAAATTGGTGGGGGTCTGCAGTGGGGAGGAACGGGGTGATTTTCTCACACGTATCCCTGAGTTGTGTTACAATTAAGGGGGTGGTGTAGGTGACCTCGGGGGCGCCTTCTGTGGTTGCCTTTCTTTGGGTGGTGACTGGGTTCATAGGTGCGGGTGCTATCTGATCTGTGGGGGGTTGGGGCGCTTTCCTTTTCTGTTGCGCTGCTGGAGCACATGTTCCCTGAACATAGCGCTGCGCTGTCTTGCTCAATTCTTGCCAATCTGGGGCATTTTCCTCATCTAACTGGGTTCCAAATGTCTCCTGGAACCCATTCTGCACAGAAACAGAGATTGCAGCTGCGCAATCTGCTTCCTACACTTCGCGTGATCCACTGTGCTTTGCCTTTGCTCAGTGGTGACAGCATGGAGTGCTCTTAAAGCTGCCTTTAGGTCAGAGCATTGCCTTTGCAGTGCCTCTACCTGCTTCTCTGAATTTTCCCTTATCAGAACTGCTCGCTGCACATCCTGATAGGCTTTCTCATACTGGGTTTCAGAACTGCTCAGATGGGCTAGACAAGACTGATGTGCCCTCTTGGCATCATCCACCTCTCTATCCTTCTCTGCCAGCTTCCTTCTTAACTCTAGGTTTTCCTTTTCGATGTCCATGACATCCACTTTGCTCATCCTATTCCTTTCCTCTAATTCTCTGCGGATGTCCGAATGACCTGCTCTGTGCCTCGCAATTGTATCAAGCAGGGCACAATTGACATTGTGCTTTTCCTAAACTCTTCTTGTGAATTTGAGAAAGGTTCTCCCACCAAGTATGTCCTTTACTCCCGGGACCTGTCTCCTCATTCACACAAAACTCACTCCAAAGTGGCCATCCTTTCCCTTTGATATATTTCCTGAGTTCCAGCTCCCATACGGGACACTGGCCTACTATGCTACTGCTGGTCGCTGCGACCACGAACTGCTCTGGGTTCATGAGGCATTCCATTGCTTGCATGGCCATTTCCTCTTTCTCTCTTTAATTTGGAACAAGGGATATTAAGGTAATGCTTTTAAAATATGGGTACGGCTTTCGCTATGTTCCGATTATAAAACTCCCGACTGTTTGACGCAACAAAAATCTCTCGGTTTAACCTTACAACCCTGTTAGTTACGCATGCAAAAACACACTTCCGAATTATCACTATTGATTTGAACTCCTTGAACACTTGTGGTTTTTCCTTTTCCCAATTGGATTTCCAATTCAAATTTCTGGTTTCTCTCGGAGTGGGGGGGCCACTTCTAATTGAGTCCCGTCAGAGTCTGCCACTAAATGTTGGTCATTCTGGGTGAGTGTGCTTAACACTCAATTTGGCTCTGTTTCTTTACTTAGCTCTGGAGTCGCCAGGTATCGTTAAGATACCGCCACAAGTTCAAGGTGAAGTTCAAAGCAATAAAACCATACACCAATTAGTAAGTTCAAACAACTGAGTTTATTATAATACAATTATGATAACTACCCATGCACACGCTAAAGGATTAAGCTATTCCTACCACTAAATAAACTAATACTTATCTCGAAGGAACTGCCGGGTCAGGGAACAAGACCACTTGCTCTGCTCTGGTCTGCAGACTTCAGGTTGGTATAAGTTAAAAGGGGTCAGGAGTGTCTATCTCTGGTAGCGATCGTTGTGAGACACTTATTTGATGGCGGCTGCTGTCCGAACCTCTCTCTCTCTCCTTCAGGGTCTTCTTGGCAAAAGCTGGTCGAGGTGCTGGTCCACGGAGGAGTGCTGGTCAAAGAGAGAGGAGGGCTGGACAAGAAGACTGAACCATGTGTGGGACCTATCTTTTATAGGTCCCAGGGATCCGCGCCCCTTTGGGCGGACTCCCTTACCTGCTTGGAATCGATTGGGTGTCTTCCCAATCGATATGTTTGAATCCCCCCAATACTGAGGCTGTTCCTTAGCTACTGGGCGGGCTCTCAGGCTCTTTGTTTTCGAACCCTGCTGGTGCCTGAATGTCTGGTATCCTTTACAAAGTTGCAGTTGCTTCCCCATTTGTGTCCATTGTCTCTGGAATCGTTCCATTAACATGCTAATTATCCCGGTGATTGCCTCATTAGTATGCGGAATGTTCGTTTCAGTGCTGTCTGCTTTCTTAGCAGACAGAATCCACACCTGCTAGGTGCAGCCTGCTGGGGCTGCAAACATTGTCCATTTTATCCTGTATGCTTTGCGTTCCTCCATTTTGTATTTAGGGAAATGGCCAACTTCGGTGGCTACAGATGCCGGCCAGGATTGTAAGCAAAAAAATAGTTAAATATCTTCCAGGGGATGTTCAGCCTTTGAACTTGAGTCAGGCAGCAACCATTTTGATGACAAATATAGGGGGGTGGGGGGATGGGGAGACCCTGAAAATTTTGGGAACTACTGTGACTCCTGTGGCATATCAGCAACAAGATACTCAGTTACCTTTATTCATTGTCGAGGAACATTGGCCAAGCCTTATAGGACAGGACTGGTTGCGCTAAATCAAGTTGAACTGGTTTGAAATTATCGAAAACCTGGAGACTGTCTTTCAGGAAGTTTTATGCAGATTCAAGGATGTGTTGCAGAATGGCTTGTGTCAAATAAAGGGAGTAAAGGCCAAGATTTATTTCAAGCCAGACTCAAAATTCTTCAGAGCGAGGCTGGTCCTTGCACTAAAGAATGGATGCCGAACTTAAATGCCTGAAAGTACTGGGAATTATCAGACCAATGCAGTTTTCAGAATGGGCAGCCCGCATTGTCCCTGTATTTAAACCAGACTGTTCCATTAAGATATGCAAGAACTACAAGCTTCCAATCAACCAGGCAGCCCAACTAGATAAATACCCAATTCCACGAATTGAAGACCTTTATGTGAAGCTAGCTTGGGGCCTCATGTGCACCTAACTCAACCTCAGTTATGCTTACTTGCAGCTAGAACTGCATGAAGGTTCCTGAAAGTTTACAACAATTAACATGCATAAAGGCCTGTTTTAATCCACCAGATTACCTTTGACACCGCCTTGCTGCACAATGGAGAATGTCCTCCAGGGCATTCCGAAGGTTATATTCTACCTCCAATGATTTGATAGGCAGTGTAGTATCTTGAAAAACTGTAGATCACCAACAGATAAACAAATAAACAGTTTCTTAATGTAATTAACTATTTACAGAGAGTGAGATAAAAGCTACGGTACTCCATGACTTCAGACTCCAAACTGCCCGGGGAAACCTGCATTCAGTCCAAGGATTCACACTCTTTGGCCCGATTGACGAACGGGTCACATTACCCTATGAAAACTCACCCCTTAAAGGGGCACGCTATCACATCCCTCCCCCTTTAAGACCCTGATTAACAAATTTTGGTAACAATTGAACTATTTGCAATATTATACGGGATCTCAAAATAGTCCCTTAAAAATTAAATCGATCTGGGGATTTCCTGATCCTTTGGGAGTGCCGTAATTCACTGGTCGGTGCTCCAAAAGTAGATGTAAATTTGTTGTGAACCTCAATGGGCTGACTCTCCACAGTTAGCACTGCTGCCTCAGTGGGACCAAGGATCAATTCCAGCCTTGGATGACTGTCTTTATGGAGTTTGCACGTTCTCCCTGTGTCTGCATGGGTTTCTTCTGGGTACTCCGGTTTCCTCCCACAATCCAAAGATATGCAGGTTAGATGGATTGGCCATGCTAGCTTATCTCTTAGTATCCATAAGGTTAGGTCAGGTTACAGCGATAGGGTGGAGGCATGGCATATTGCCTGCATTGACAAATGAGCCTTATTATAGTGAGTCTTAGTGGGTGTTTATGTCCTCTGCTCTGACGTCATCAGCCACCTTCCCAATGGGTACACTATGTTCCTTTGTCCCTGAGGGGCCATCCCTCCTGCCACTGCTCCCCCTCAAAAAGAATTGGATCTGCGAACACCACAAGATAAAACTATCATCGAAGCTCCCTGGGAAATTGGCACACACCTGCATGATGTACATCGGGTAGCCACAGCAGATCTGGACATTGAGGAAGTGTAATCCCGTGCAGTTCAAAAATGGTGCCCCATGCCACCATGGGGAACGCAGAGCTATGTTGGTGCAGTCAATGACACCCTGCACTGAAGTATGCTTGCTATGCAGGTTAAGCCCATGGCCCTGGCATCCTGGCTTGCCTGATCCTTGTCCAATTTGATTTACATGTGAGCCCTCGCAAATAGTACAACTGTGACCTCCCTTATGCACTCGCACACTGCTGACTGGGAGATACTGCACAGGCCATCCGTGCAGCCCTGGAATGAGCAGCTGGCTTGGAAGTTCAGAGTGGCAGTAACTTTCAGGACCACAGGCAATGGGTGACCTCACAGTCCATGTGGTGCCAACTCTTGCATCACCGGGCACAGGTGGTTCACTGTTCCCCGGGGCAGATGCAGTCTTCTCCAGCACTGGACGACTGACATCTGGAGGTAGGAGGTGCTAAGTCAGAATACTGTGGCCGGTAGTGTAGTGTCTTCTCCAAAGTTCTATCATCTGTGGGCCTGCTTCCAGAAGATTCATGGTCCTTGCCTCCCCCTCCTCTGCAGGTTGCAGTTCCTGGCCGCGTGCAGCAAAACGTTGATGTCGCTGCTGCTGGTTGTTTGCAATTAAAAGAATTGCCAGCTCGATTAGCTCCACAGTCCTCAAGAATCAAAAATTGAAAGGAAGAGAACATCAGTGCAAACGATGAGGAGTCCTGACAATGCCCTGACCCACAGCCCTCTCAGGATCTAGAACATTGCCCATTTGCATCCCGCTATGTGGGCCTCTTTCCACTAAGCTTCACTCCCTCTGCTGTCACTCAAATGCCACTTCCCCAAATTTGTCCCTCTCAACTCCACCTGAATGAAGCGTTTCGATCTTTGAGAGCCTCAGTAGGTCGCGTAACTCCCCTTAGGGCAGTTGGGTGCATTCAATGGACCCACGTTCTAACCCAGGGGTGGGCAAACTACGGCCCGCGGGCCGCATGCGGCCCGCCAAAGGTATTTCTGCGGCCCACCAAGTCATTAAAAAAAAAAAAAAAATTTTTAAAAAAAAATTTTTTTTTTTTTTTAAATTTTTTTTTAAGGTTAATGCGGGGGGGCTGTTGGGTTACTTACTGGTATAGGGTGGATACGTTGACTCGAGTAGGGTGATCATTGCTCGGCACAACGTCGAGGGCCGAAGGGCCTGTTCTGTGCTGTTCTATGTTCTATATGAGGCGCCCAGAATCATAACCGGGTGAAGTAATTATTTTACTTAATATACTATGCGGCCCTTTGTGAATTGTGAATTTCTGAATGTGGCCCTTGCACGGAAAAGTTTGCCCACCCCTGTTCTAACCTCACGGGGGAACGAGACGTGGCGACCTGTCATTGCTTGAACAGAGTGAATGATGAAAGATTTTGCCATAACCATGCATTGGGGGCCCTATTGGTGGCATCTCTGTTATGTAGACATGAGAGAGCCTTGAAGTTCACTGTTTGGCACTAGGCTTCCAATTATTTTGATTAACATAAGTAACCAAGTAAACAAGATCAAATTAACTGAGAGACAAATGAAAGGGACAGTTCCAAATGGGGATTAGTCTTCCAAAGGGTTTAAAAATTGGGTGGCAATCAGTGGCACATTCATTCATTGTTGACTAAATTGACACAATTGACAAGGAAGGGTCAGGGAGCTGATTAGGCAATTGGCTTCCCTTGTGGCAAGCAAGGCATACATGATGCATATAAAGACTGCAATTAGCATGTCAACTTCATGCTTAGAGGACACCCCCATTGCCTCAAATTTCATGGAGCTGCGGATTAAACGAGTCTCCTAGCCTTCCAACTTGAACACCCCAGCCACCTAGACACTAGCCACTGACATCCTGCACCCCCGTTTTTAAAAAATAAATTTAGAGTACCCAATTCTTTTTTTCTCAATTAAGGGGCTAAATTGCCCCTACCCTGCACACCTTTTTGGATTGTGAGGGTGAGACCCACACAGACCCAGGGAGAATGTGCAAACTCCACAAGGATAGTGACCCGGAGCTGGGATCGAACCCGGGTCCCGGGCGCCGTGAGTAAATCCTGGCCTCTACAACACTGGGTCTTGAATTCTGTAGAATTCTTGTCCTGTAGTTTCACCGTTCTGCCTGTGAGTGAGGGTTCATTCTCATTGCAGTCATCCTCCCCGCAGTGTGAAGGTCTTCAGGCCTTGTGAGCCTGGAAAACACCTCTTGTCAGAATCCTCCACTCTTTCCCACTCAGCCTGGCACTCATGGGACCCCACGCAAGAACCTCACAGTCGCCCCCTTCAGAGGTGACATAATCGGATTCTCATTTTGTACAGCTGCTGTATCTCGCGCTGGTTTGACGTCACGCCGGCAACCAATCAATATTCATTGAACGGGCAATCCCAGCGGGAGGGCTCACTAATGATATTGTACTGTATCAAAATGAGCCTCCCACCCTTCTGCAGAGATTTCCCTTTTGCGCCACTGGTGAGGAGCCTGGAAAATTGGAAAACACGATCTCGCTGGCGAGAAGCATGTTTTACAACTCTTGCCGAACTTTGCGCCCACGTCACCATTCTCGCTTCCAGATAATTGCTCCTATTAAATCTGTTTCACTCCCAACAGATGCTACAGACATCCTGAGTCTTTTCAGCCTTTTCTGTTGTTAATCCACTTAAGCTTTCTCAGGTTGAACTCTTTAAATAACCTTGCAGACTCTTAGGGGGCTTTCTGAATCCATGTTTTTTTAACCTGCGCTGAGGTAGGTAAGGTCTATGCTCTGCATCAGTCGTACAGTAAGCATAAATCTCATTTGTTCCAGTTTGAGACTCTTCAAGATGTAGCTAGGTTTCTGTTTGTGTCATAAACATTGTTCCCTAAAAACTACCTACATCTTCGATTGTCAAAATGTTGACACATCTGTTGTACAGACAAATATTCAAGGTGTTGGCATCTAGAGCAGTGTTTCTCAAGATGTTTTGCCCGGGACCCATTTTTGCCAACTGGCTATCCTTCGGGACCCACACCCGCCGACCTTTGTGACCCACACTGGCCGACCTTTGCGACCCACGTCAGCTGACTTTTGCGACCCACCATTTTCACTTACCTTTAATGTGACAGATGAGTCTGCTTGATATTCATGATGTCGCTTGCTTGTTATTCTATGCTACATTTCTGATTATGACTTCCGCTGATGATTTAAGATCTCACTGCATCAGTTGAAAAAAAATAAAGAGGTTTGCCCTCAAATTCGCCTTGTTTGGTTTTCAAACATCCTTGAAGTTTGAAGGTTTTAAACTTTGATCTGCCAGTGCTTCCTGCATATAACGCACCTGAACTTTGAATCCTGATTTGCAGTGGAACAATTAATAAAGCCATACCTAATTATCTTTATGCTGCTTTGTTCCTGTTTTCAGCTTTTTCTTCATGTGTTGTTCATCAGAGGCCCAGGTGTTCTAAACGGCACAGCTGGTAGCTACAAAATGGAGGAATCTCTCTCGCGCCCAGAGCACGTGACATCAGCGCATGGGGCGTATAAAACCATAAGATATATGCGCAGAATTAGGCCGCTTGGCCCATCGAGTCTGCTCCGTCTTTCAACCATGGCTGATATTTTGTCATCCCCTGCTCTCTGGGAGGACTCGGTCATGTTGTGAAAAACTGGCCCTGGAAAATGCACTGACGTCAGGAGGAGACTGTCTACCCTGCTGGGCTCCAGACCTGCGCACTGCTTTATCCGGCATGTTTAACGGCCGGTCGCGGCATTTGGGCGTTCCTCTCGCAATCGGGGATGCCGTGACCGAGCGCCGCAACCCTCCCAAAAACCTGCCGCATCCCACCCGCGGGTCACGACCCTGTGTTTGAAAACCCCGGACCAATCTGCAACATTTCATTGATGTTTTTCTCTCCAGCATAACACTGAAAAACATTTTCAAAATGCATGGGTGAAACAAATTTAGAAAAATTAAGTATTAAAAAAATGAAGGCTTTGTTTTCTTTCAGACAGCCACATGTTTAAGACCTCATATGTTTAATTTAGTCTCTGATTGATCATTAATTCCATGCAACGTGTGAAAATGTTCGGGTAACGCAGATGCATTATCTTGTCTATATTAACACTCCCCACTGAGAGCAGATATAAAAAAAATGGTATTGACTTGCTCAACTTTGTTTTGGCAGAGAGCCAATAGAAACAAAATTTGCAAAACCCTTTACATTAATTATCAGAACAAAAGAACTCACATATCATTGACTGACTTGATTCCAGCAGAGATAGAAGAAATTGAACTTCCAGATGATTCATTCGCTGAGCTTGCTAAATTTGGAGGTTGCGTAGGAACCTCACCAAGAATATTCTGAGGGCACATCTGGGGTGGAATTCTCCGACCCCCGTAGAATCGCCCGGGGCCGGCGTAAATCCCGCTCCCGCCGTGGCCGGAATTCTCCGCCACCCGGGAATCGGTGGGGACGGGAATCGCGCCGCGCCGGTTGGCGGGCCCCCCGTGGCAGTTCTCCGGCCCGCGATGGGCCAAAGTCCCGCCGCTGTCAGGCCTCTCCCGCCGTTGTGGTTTAAACCACCTCTGTGCCAGCGAAAGCAGGCGGCGCGAGCGGGACACGGGATCCTGGGGAGGGGGTCGCGGAGTGATCTGACCCCGGGGGGTGCCCCCACGGTGGCCTGGCCCGCGATCAGGGCCCACCGATCAGCGGGCGGGCGTGCCATGGGGGCACTCTTTTTCTTCCGCCGCTGCCAGGGTCTCCACCATGGCGGAGGCGGAAGAGACCCCCTACACCGCGCATGCACCGGGGTGACGTCAGCGGCTGCTGACGCTCCGGCGCAAGCGCGGACTCGTGCCGGCCGGTGAAGGCCTTTCGGCCAGCCGTTCGCGCCGGCTGCCAGGGCGCCAAAGTCCATTTGCGCAGGTCGGCGGGGTGCCAACCACTCCGGCACAGGCCTAGCCCCTAAAGGTACGGAGAATTCCGCACCTTTGGGGAGGCCCGACGCTGGAGTGGTTCTCGCCACTCTGGTACGCTGGGACCCCCCGCCCCGCCGGCTAGGGGAGAATCCTGGCCCTGATCTGTTTTGCAAATACCTGAAGGTATAGTCAAATGTTGAGGCTGTGGGGAAATATCAATCATGACATAGAGTAACTGTCACAGTTGAACATTTAATGCCCCATCGTAGTCAGCTCTCAGACTCATTAAAGCTTTTTGCCCACAATGATACATATCACCCTCACAATCCCTGTGATTGGGTTAATTAAGAAAAGAAACGTTTGAACTAGGAAGTCAGATTCTGTATGAAGCATATAAAATACTGGAAATGCTCAAAGCTTCTATGAAAAGAGAAGAAGAATTTAATCGTTCATTTGTTAGTTCTTCTGGCAGTTCCTTGTCACGACTTGTTCTGCGAGGGTGCTTTCACTATTTTAGAGTTAATTTCCAATACTTTGGCGGTCGATCACCTCTTCTACTTTGAAGCTGTTTTTACGTGTGTACGGTTTCACCCGACAAATATCAACTCTGCATAGGAACCGATGAGGATGAAGAGCAGCAACAGAAATGGGAGCAGGAGAAACAACAGCAGAGCCAGAAGCTTGCCCCTCAACTACCTGTCAATCCACAGGACAGAGGAATTGAGCTTTCAGGAAGTGATGGCTGTCTGAGAGTTACAATTCCTCAAAGGGTTCCTGCAGGGCCAATGGTTGAGTTGTACCTTCAACAGCCTTCCACCAGCCTTCATGCAGCCACTGGTGTCGCACTGCGTAAGGGTAGTAGAATAGGCCAAGACACATAGGAGGCAAGCAGAAAGGGAATGCGCAAGGCTAATGGTTGACATTTCCAGGGAATATTGGATGATTGGCACTATAGTGTTGGTTTGGAAAGTTTATTTTCTGGTAGAAATTACTTATTGTGACCCAGAGGCAGGGGACTGCAATAGGCAATAGCAGAAGGATGGTGAGATCAGGGATTCCTGTTGATTGGGGAATTGGTGTTGTGCTCATTGGTACTGCAGTTTAATGAACTGTTCATGGGCAGCCTGATGGAAAAGGGCTGTGTTGATATCCCTCCCTCCTCTTCTCCATTCTCCTCAAGAGGCTATATACCAGGCAAGCTCCGTGCCCTCATGATATTGAGCTTGGGCAGGATGCAGCAGACCACAAACAATCCTGGCACATTATCTGGGGATTACAATGGGGCTCCTCCAGAACAGTGTATGGAGTGGAAATGTTGCTTCAGCACCAGATTGTTCTGCTTGATGATATTTGTTTTTTTGTGGGGCAGCATGGCTTTTGTTGCATACATATTGCTTATATGTGCATGGTTTGCACATGGGATCATGAGCCGGGGCAAGTAGGTATCCCTTTTCACCGAGCAGCCAACCGGGGCGGAATTCTCTGACCCCCCCCCGCAGGGAATCGGTGGGGGCGGGAATCACGCCGTGCCGGTCGGCGGGCCCCCAGCGCCGGTTGGCTGGCCCCCCGCGGCGATTCTCCGGCCCGCGATGGGCCGAAGTCCCGCTGCTGTCAGGCCTCTCCCGCCGACGTGGTTTAAATCACCTGTGGTGCCGGCGGGAGCAGACGGTGGGAGCGGGCCCCGGGGTCCTGGGGATGGCGCGGGGCGATCTGACCCTGGGGGGTGCCCCCACGGTGGCCTGACCCGCGATCGAGGCCCACCAATCGGTGGGCGGCCCTGTGCCGTGGGGGCACTCTTTTTGTTCCGCCGCCGCCACGGCCTCCACCATGGTGGAGGCGGAAGAGACCCCCTCCATCACTGTTCCATTTCCAGCTCTCTTCACGGCTCCCTTCCCACTTTCGCTTCACCTCCCAGATCGGGGCCCTCTCCCGGCGAGAACAGCAGGGGCTCCGTTAGTAAAGCCTCCAAACACGTACTCTTGCAGGATGCCGCTTTCACTCCCTCCCAGGCCGAACCATCCCCCATTACCCAATTCCTGACAATCGATATGTTGGCCGCCCAGTAATAATTAGTGAAGCTCGGGAGGGCCAGGTCCCTCCCCACCCCCTCACCGCGACTCCGCTCCAGGAGTGCCCTCTTTACTCTCGTGGTTTTTCCCACCCACATAATATCTGTAATCGCCACATTTATTTTTTAAAAAAGCCTTTGGGACAAAAATTGGAAGGCATTGAAAAAAGAAAAGCATTCTTGGGAGGACTGTCATCTTCACCGTCTGGACCCTTCCCGCTAGCGTCAGCGGGAGCATCTCCCATCTGTGGAAATCCCTTTTCAGTTGGTCGACCGTTTTGCCCAGATTTAACTTGTGGAGCTGCCCCCACTCTTTAGCCACTTGAATCCCTAAATATCTAAAACTCCCCGCCACCACTTTAAAGGGTAACTCCCTCTGAATCCTTTCTTGTCCCTGTGCCTGGATCACAAACATCTCGCTCTTTCCCAATTCAACTTGTCAGCCTGAAAATTGCCCAAATTCTCCTCGTACCTCCATGATTTTGGTCATCCCCTGTAACATAATTTATGTCTGTAACATAAAGCAGCAAGCCATCTGCATAGAGAGAAACCCTGCGCTACACCACCACCCCCTCCCCCTTCACTATCCCCCACGACGCACTCGATGCTCTCAGGGCCATTGCTAAAGGCTCTATGGCCAGGGCAAACAGTAATGGCGAAACCGGGCATCTCTGCCTTGTCCCGCGCCCGAGATTAAAATATTCTGACCGAGTTCGGTTGGTTCTCACATTTGCCACCGGAGCCTGATATAACAGTCGGGCCCAGTCCGCAATTCCCTGCCCGAACCCAAACCTGCCTAAAATATCCCAAGATAATGTCCACCCCACCTGGTCAAAAGCCTTCTCCGTGTCCATGGCTACTACCACCTCAGCCTCACGCCCCTCAGTTGGCATCAATATAACATTAAGAAGCTGCCTAATATTGGATGTCAGGTGCCTGCCCTTCACAAATCCCGTCTGATCCTCGCCTATTACCTCCAGGACACAGTCCTCTATTCTGGTGGCCAAGATCCTTGCCAGTAATTTAGCATCTACATTTAAAAGGGAATTTGGCTTTCTGGGTCCTTGTCTCCTTCAGGATGAGAGAGATTGATGCCTGTGATAGCGTTGGGTAAAGCACTCCCAACTCCTTGGATTCATTGAAAGCCTTAACTAACAGCAGTCCCACTAGCCCCGAAAATGTTTTACAGAATTTCACTCGGAATCCGTCAGGTCCCGGGGCCTTACCTGATTGCATTGCCCCCAATCCGTCTATCACTTCACCTTCAACCCTAACCCTAATTTGGGCCCCCAGGACTTCCACCAGCTCCTCATCCACCTTCGGGAACTCTCGCCTCTCCAGGAATTGGTTCATTCCCTCCTCCCCTGAAGGAGGTTCCGACTCAAATAAACGACTAGAATTCACGAAACATGTCATTAAGCGCCCCCGGGTCCCTCACTACTTTCCCCCTCACATCCTTCATTTTCCCTATTTTCCTCGCCGCCTCCTGCTTCCTCAGCTGATGTGCCTACATCCTGCTAGCTTTCTCCCCATATTCATATACTGCCCCTTTTACCCTCCTCAGCTGTCCCTCCGCCTTGCCTGTGGAAAGGAGTCCAAAATCCATTTGCAGTCTCTAACACTCCAGGAGCTCCTCATTCGGGGACTCCGCATATCTCCTATCTACATGTAAAATTTCTCCTGCTAGACGGTCCAGCTCCACCCGTTCAGCCCTTTCCCCATGGGCGCAAATCGAAATATATTCCCCTCTGGTGACCGCTTTCAATGCCTCCCACACCACCCCAGCCGCGGTCTCTCCTGTGTCATTGGTGTTTATATACCCCCGAATGGCTTCCCTCACATATCTTGTCGTCTGCTAATAGCCCTGCATCTAGCCTTCACTGTGGGTGCTGAGAGATTCCCGTGTTCACCTGTAGGTCTAGCCAATGTGGCACATGGCCTGATACTATGATTGCTGAATACTCCGTGTCCACTACTCCTGCCAATAATGTTTTGTCCAATATAAATAAATCGATCCTGGAGTACACCTTATGAACATGAGAGTAGAATGAATATTCCTTGCTCCTTGGCCTCTCAAATCTCCACGGATCAACACTCCCCATGTGCTTTCACCAGTGCTGATACTTTCCCCGACCTAGAACTCGACCGGTCCATGCTAGAATCCATGCTGTGGTGTTAAAGACCATGTTATAATAACCCCCCATAACCAACCGGTGCAGGTCGAGGTCCGGGATTTTTCCCAGCATCTTCCTCACTAACGCGACGTCATCCCAGTTTGGGGCATATATATTTACCAACACTACTGCCATTCCCTCCAGTTCCTGCTAACCATAATAAATCTGCCTCCCGGGTCTGTCTCCATTTTCCCCACCTCGAAAGCCACCCTTTTGTTAAACAGAATGGCCACTTGTTTGTTTTAAAGTCCAATCCTGAATGAAACACCTGCCCGACCCATCCCTTTTCAGTCTAAATTGATCCCCCAGCTTCAAGTGTGTCTCCTGTAACATGGCCACGTCCGCCATGACTCAAGTGTGCGAACACACGGGCCCTCGCTCCTGTGAACCAGCCATACCAGCTAGCCCAGCAGATCGCGCCCCTGGCGCCTAGCATTCCACCAGCTGTTGGATCTTTACCCCCCAAACTCTTAACATAAGTTTTTAAAACAACAGCACCAAGCACAGAAAGCAAACAACCATCCATTAAGGTCTAGACTCAATGGCCCACCCCTCCCCCTTTACAACATCTTATCAATCCCACCACCTTCAAACAGAGCCCCAAATAATGGAAGTGAAAACAAACAGGGTAAATGGAAAGACAGAAAGAATTATGCATGCAAAAACTCAGACAGATGTCTTTCCTTCCTAGAACATCTCAATTTGAGAACTTTTCTTCACCCCCCTCCATTTTTTCTTTTTTTACAAACACAAAGAAAAAGGAAGAAACTGTACCCAGGTACGTACACTAAAAGGTCAAAGTTAGATAACTCAGAGAAATCCTTCTCTTCCCAGTAATCGCAACTCAAGTTACAGTGCACCACAGAATTTTTTGATTTAAATCGCTACCGACCAGTTTTTTCTTTTTTTAAATCCTTATGTGTCACCCAGGTTGTTGTCCTTCATAAAGTCCGCGACATCTTCCGGCAAGTCAAAATATACTTCCCAGTCTTCGTAGGTTACACAAAGACGGGCCGGGTAGAGAAGTCCAAATTTTATTCCCTTCGCATACTGTGCCTCTTTAACTTTATTGAAACTCGCCCTCCTCTTAGCAAGTTCTGCTCCCAAGTCCTGCTAGACCCGGATCTCAGGTTCTTCCCATACAAATCGATTTGTCATCCTAGCCCATCTCATGATGCGTTCTTTTTCCAAGAATCGATGCAGCCTCACCATCATCGCCCTCGGGGACTCACGACCCTGTGAACCCAATCCACCTCCAATGGCCTGTTGAACGCCTCTGCCCCCATCATTTCCTCGAACATCCTCACAACATGCGCACCGGCATACGATCCTTCCTTTCCCTCCGGGAGATTGACGATCCGAATGTTCTGCCTGCTGGAACGATTCTCCAGGTCTTCCACCTTTTCCAGCAACCACTTTTGCCGATCCTGTAAAATGCCAATTTGCAGTGCCATCCCAGTGTACTGCTCCTGTAGCTTTTGGATCGACTGTCCTTTGGCCATCCGGTCAACAACCTCCTTAATCGAGGCTATCTACCTTGATCAGGTCCTCCGCACACTCCTTACGGTGCCGGGCGAACTTCTCATCCAGGTATGTAACCAACCGATCCATCGACCATTGAGCCGGCAGGGTGGGACCTGGCTTCTCTGCCATTGCAGCCACCAAGCTCAGATCCTCACTTCCAAACAGCTTTTGATTCCTTCCTTTGCAATTACCTTTTGAGCGTAGTTCCATAGGATAGCGGTCGCCTTCTCCCCCTCTCACTTTTATCCACTTATGTTAGAAACAATTTCCGCGAAAATCCAGCTTAAAAGCCATTAAAAAAAACACCAAGAGCAGGAGCTGCCAAATGTGCGATCGTTCACAGCGTGGTCGCCACCGGAAGTCCCATACTCCTAAGCTAATGGAATTTTATACCATGACATAACATTTGCCCTTGATCTTCCTTCCATCATAAGGTCAGAACATAGAACATAGAACACAGAACATAGAAGTGGGGATGTTCGCTGATGATTGCAGAATGTTCAGCATAATTTGCCACTCCTCAGATACTGAAGCAGTCTGAGTCCATGTGCAGCAAGACCTAGATAATACCCAGGCTTGTGTTGGCAAATGGCAAGTAACATTCATGCCACACAAGTGCCATGCAATGATCAACTCTAACAAGAGAGAATCTAACTATCGCTCCTTGGCATTTCCATCACTGAAGCCCCCACTATCAACATCCTGGGGGTTACCACTAACCACAAACTGAACTAGACCTGCTATATCAATATTATTGCTACAAGAGCACACCAGAGGCTGGGAATCCCTGATGAATAACTCACTTCCTGATTCTCAAAAGCTTGTCCAAAATGTATAAGGCACAAGTCAAGATTGTGATGGAATAAACTCCCTTTATCTGGATGAATACAGCTCCAACAACACTCAAGAAGCACCATCCAAGAGCAAGCAATCCTCTTCATTGGATCCCTTCCACAAATATTCACTCCCTCCACCACCAATGCACAGTAGAAGCAGAGTGTACCGTCTGCAAGATGCACTGCAGGAACTCACCAAGGCTCCTTCGACAGCACCTTCCAAACTCACGACCACTACTGTCTAGAAGGACAAGGGCATCAGGTACATGGGGACATCATCACATGGAGGTTTCCCTCCAAGTCACTCACCATCCCAACTTGGAAATATATCGCTATTCCTTCACTGTCGCTTGGTCAAAATCCTGGAATTCCCTCCCTAACAGCACTGTGGGTGAATCACATCGCACAAACGGCAGCCGTACAAGAAGGGTGTTCCACCATCTTCTGGCAAACTGGATAAACAGTTAGCTTAGTCACAGGAAACAAAGGCTGCCCTTGTGTGGTGGTATGGATATGAGCTCTGCCATTGGTGCAGAATACTGGCTCCCCATTGGTTCTGGCTGGTCATGTGCCTCTTGTCCGATTGGTTGGGACTAGTCATGTGACTGCTCTCCAATTGGTCGAGAGGCAAGTAGGCCCCGCCTCCGAGGCAGGGTATAAGTACCCAGCATTCCCAGCGGTCGGCCTAACTCTATAGTCGACCACCAGGCTAACAACTAGATGATTAAAGCCACAGTTCGGATCCTAATTGTGTCTTGAGTTGAATTGACGGTACATCACCTTGCAATTGGAAAGTTGTTTCAAGTGGTGCTCCACAGGGCTTTGTCTTCCGACCCTTACAGTTTGTGTTATATGCTAATGTTTTGGTCATGAATGTGAGGATCACGATTGGGAAATTTGCAGATGTCACAAAGATTGGCCAAGCGGTGGACAGTGTCGAGGATAGCTTTAAGCTCCAAAACAATATAGATGGATTGGTGGAGTGGGCAATTCAATGGAGTGGAGTGATTCAATGGAGATGGAATTTAACACAGAGAAGTGTGAGGTCATGTATTTAGGAAGTTGTGGTGAGTATATAATAAATGTGAATATACTAAAAGGGGTAGATGACGTGAGAGATCTTGGTGTACAGGTACACAGGGCCCTAAAGGCAGATGTTCAAGTGGACAAGGTTGATAAGAAAGCATATGGAATGTTCGCCTTCATTGGCAGAGGTATAGAATATAAAAGTAAGGCTATAATGTTAGAATTGCATAAAACACTCGTGAGGCCACAACTGGAATATTGTGTGCATTTCTGGTCGCTACATTACAGGAAGGGCATTATTGCTCTGGAGAGAGGGCAAATGTTTACAAGGATGTTGCCAGGGCTAGAAAAGTGTGGCTACGAGGAGAGATTGGATAGGTTGGGGTTATTTTCCTTGGAACAAAGAAGGCTGAAGGGTGACTTAATGAGGTGTACAGAATTATGAGGGAAAGAGATAGGGTGAACAGGATAAAATTGTTTCCCTTGGTGGAGAATTCTAGAACCAGGGTACATAGATTCAAAATAAATGGCAGAAGGCTTGGAGAGGACATGAGGAAAAACGTTTTTACACAGATGGTAGAGGGAGCCTGGAATTCGCTGCCCGACATGGTGGTGGAGACAGAGGCCCTGAACTCTTTTAAAAGGTACCTGGATCTGCACCTTAAGCGCTCCAAGCTACAGGGCCATGGACCAGGTGCAGGAAGGTGGTATTGGAAAAGGCACCTGGGTGTCCTCAGAGTGGCATGGACAATATGAGCTGAATGGCCTCCTTCTGTGCTGTAACTTTTCTATGATTTCTATGATTCTCAAGGGTAATTAGTGATGGAAAATAAATGCTGGCCAAGCCAATGAATATCACGTCCCTTGAATTAATTTAAAAAAAAAAGATTTGTTTGAGACCAGTTAAATCCTTGGAAGTTGAAGAGTCCCGATCAGAAGAGGTTGGTAAAGAATCTGCATTTTATTTTCAATTGGACTGCGCTTCATTTGGTGATTAAACTTGCAATTAAAGTTGGGTCCTTAAATCTGAAAGTGTACCATTCAAATTTATCTTGTTCCTTGATATCTTCGCTTTCCACCCGTTTGGCAGCTATAAAATCGGAGGCATCTAATTGTTCATTATGGAAAAGATTTTATATATATTTTAAACTTGACAACCATGAATGAAAGATTGATGAATGTTTGGCCTGCAGATATTAATACGGTTGTGGAATAAGTTAAACATTCTTTAAAATCCAGGCAAAGCTTCCCTTTTTTTAGAGGTGACCAAAATGCTTCACGTTTTTTCAATTCAATAAGGATTGTGGGAAACAGGCCACCATGAGCTGTTTTCTGGCACTGACACAATTAACTACAGCTTCACTTTTACCCCAGTGACAGATTTGTAAAGCTGATTGGGGAACTGGGTGAATTAAAACTGCCCAGAATTAAGTTTTTTTGGAAGATGCGGGATAGCTTCAGATTGCAAAAATAGATGGAGTCAAGTTTATTCTATAAGAAACAAGTTTGACAAACTTCAAATTGCTTGTTTCACTTGCATAAGAGTAGATTGTCATTTTGATTAAGTAATATGTGTCCTCAATTCCAATGGCTAAAAGGAATTGGTTTGACACTCCTGTAAAGATTCATAGGTATGACGCAGATGTGAAGAGTGCACGGTATTTGTTTTTCTGTTGTCAATATATATTTATAAACATATATATGTGAGCTGTTGTTGATTAAAAGCTCCCCCAGGCATGACACGGCTGAGGTCAGGGTGGTTTGATAAGTTCCCATAAGTTGATAAGGCCATAAAAAAACTAATTGAATTCCAGGTTTTATTACAAGCAGTATAGAATATAAAATCGAAGAGATAATGATGAGGCTATATAAAACTTTAATAAGATCTTCGTTAGAATATTGAGTGCAGTATTGGGCTCCACACTAGGATATTGAGATTTTTGAAAGGGTACAGACAGTTTTACTCGCACAATGCCTGGTACCAGCGAATACAAATATGGGGAAAAATTATTTCATTGACACAACACAGGTTATTAGGAAATATAGTGGTTCATTTTAATTGTGGAATAATGGGGTAGGATGGATGAAAGACTTTGCCAACAGTCAAAGAGTCAAAAAGAGGGCCTTTCGGTAAAGGATTAGCAATAAGAGATTTAAGACAGAACCAAAATAAACCTCTCTTCAATGAATGTTGTGAGGATAGACTTGTTAAAAAGGCAAAATGAAAAAGCAAGTCATTTTTCTGTGGAGGACCAGATTATTGATTATCATTTCTCCATATGTTAAATAGAATCTTATTTCTAAAGAAAATGGCCACTATAAATCCAGCCCACCATGTCATGGAGAAGTTGAGATTGCAGTAAGGCGAATGAGAAACAATTTTGTGGTGGGTAACAACTATTAGTCATTGTTGATGTTATTTTTGATCATTTTCCATTTGAATGAAATATTGCATCTGATATAGGACACTGTAGTCTTTGTATTGAAGAAACATAATGCTCAATTTTAACCCCGCATGCCTGGTGGGAATGGTTAAGGCAGGGATGATATCTCTGACATTTCGCCTATGTATTCATGCTCTCCTCCATTGTAATTTACCTAAGGCCGGACATGGGATAGCCACCAACCCAAGACAGCTGGGGACCTACTGTATGTGCAAAGGTCTTGGGCAGGATCCCTCATCCCGCCGCATCTGGTGCGGCACGCCCCACCGGCAATGGGATTCTCCATACCGGCAGCTGGCAAATGGGGTTTCCCATTGTGAGCACACCCAAAACGTCAGGAAATCTGTGGGCGTGAGTGCTCTGCGGGCGAAAAGGAGGATCCCGCTTACATGGAATCGAGCCCCCTGTCCCAATAATGTTACTGGTGCCGCAACACCATTTTAAGTAAAAGTCATGGAAATCTCACATAATGCCAAAGCTGACAGCGAGAGATGAAATGAAAAAAAATGAAATGAAAATCGCTTATTGCCACGAGTAGGCTTCAATGAAGTTACTGTGAAAATCCCCTAGTCGCCACATTCCGGCGCCTGTCCGGGGAGGCTGGTACGGGAATCGAACCGTGCTGCTGGCCTGCTTGGTCTGCTTTAAAAGCCAGCGATTTAGCTCAGAAGGGAGAATAGAAGAGCTTTAGCTAAGTATAAAAATGACACTTTTCTGAAGGATTCCTTTTGCCCTATTCCCAGTGCCCCTCAGTGACTTAATCGGCCTTACCAACATTAGCTTTTGCCCTCCCTCCCAGCTGGCAGTCCCTAATACAATGTTTCCTCAGACCCCAGCCTCCTAGGCCTCCTGATACAATTTCTGATCTCACCCACCAGCATTGATGTGACTTCCCTGAGTTTTGGGAGAGAAAGTGATGCGACATTTAAACTGACCCCCAGGAGTTAAAGGGACCTCAGTCTAGACTCAATACTGGAGAATATCTTCTGACCGTACATTCAGTCTTCCCAAAACACATCCCACCTCAAAAATGACCATTTTGTATATAATCGTACACTAGTAATTCTTTGCAAGTAGTGTCCGGTGATTTGCATTTTGTTTAATAGTCAGCTTTTCATGAGAAGGTCGAACTATATTCAACAAATGAGGTAGATATTTTTATTACTAATTAACAATTCATCATCTAGTGGCTGGGAAAGCATTTGGAAATTTGTTCTTAAGTTTGGGCATAGTCATAAGTCTGGGAGAGCTAGAGTTTATAACTTGGGAATACATAGTGCATCTGCCCCTGGGAATACTTTGGGTAGTGCCAGGCTCTGGTAGCACTATGGAGAACTAATTGATTCTGTAAGCATTGTTGGACTGACGGCTGAGGTTATGGAAACCTGCGATTAGGATTAAGAGGAAGAAGGATCAGGCCCATGGAAGGCTAGCATGTGAGACACAGAGAGCAGCCGTGGCTTTGAACTGCAATCCAGAAAGTGGTCACAATGACCGCTTTGGTCGGAGGTTGAACGACAGTTATGAGCTGGGTATGGATGACATATACGTATCATGAGTCACACATTTAGAACAAAGAACAAAGAATAAAGAAAGGTACAGCACAGGAACAGGCCCTTCGGCCCTCCAAAAACAATTGGAAACCCTGAGACCAAGGAAGAGCTGAAGAAATTAAGGGACCAAATATATTTAGTCGACTATGCTGCCCAACTAAACTACAATCTTCTACACTTCCTGGGTCCGAATCCCTCTATTCCCATCCTATTCATGTATTTATCAAGATGCCCCTTAAATATCACTATCGTCCCTGCTTCCGCCACCTCCTCCGGCAGCGTCTTCCAGACACCCAGTGCCCTCTGTGTGTATCTACTCTAAACCTTGCCCCTCGCACCTTAAACCTATGCCCCCTAGTAATTGACCCCTCTACCCTAGGAAAAAGTCTCTGACTATTCTTTATTGAAACAAAACAAAATCAAACAATATTTACACTTTTACTTAAGCTCTACCAGATTACAAGCAGTCTCTTAACCCAAACACACTAGTTGCCTTAAGCATCACTTTAAATAACCATGCTGTTCTCATGCCACTTACTCAGACAGGCCAAGGCAATACTTGCATTTATGAAGCAATCTTTCTTCTGTTAGGCACATTTGTTCAGAACCCTTTTCTAAAGCCTGCCTCAGTGACAACTCTCATGACCTCTCTAGTCAATTTCCACAACCTTCTTCCCGTAGCTGTTTAAAACAGCATTTCTTGTCTCCTCTCTCTGACTTCTGCCCAGCCCCTCAAACAATGTTTCTCCCCTGAGGTGGCCAGACTTAAATCCATTATCGTTATCTTGGCTGTCTGATTTCCCACTCCCATTTCTACAAAAGGACATAGCTGTCCCATTAATACGCAACTAACCTTCCACTGATGGACAAATAGGTCATCAGACTCGGTGATGGGCTAATGACTGGTCAAACAAGGTTGTCCCGAATGACAATGGATTATCCTGGCTGAGCCGGGGCATCCTGTATATTCCTATTAACCAGGATAAGTCTAAATGGGACAAGGTAACACAGGCTGTGGGCGTATTCCTCTGACTCTGCTGCTAACAGTCTCATCCCTCAGTCTGTTTACCCTTAAATTACCGATTACATCTTGGACCCCATTTGAGGACCCATGTTCCGAATATCTCCCTATCATGACACTAGAACAAAGGAGGTATGCTGTGTCATTTTGCCACAGTGTAAGGGTGCTTCGATCCCATTCAAAATGATGGGATAGGGCCAGCCATTTTCATCATCATGGTCGTGATCCATGTCTGTTGAGGCAAAATGGAGACGGGTGTGATGCAACAGTAGTTTTTGGAATGCCATCCTCCAAAAACAATTGGAAACCCTGAGACCAAGGAAGAGCTGAAGAAATTAAGGGACCAAATATTCTTTCTGAAATGCTTATGCAGTTGTAAAGGGGTATTCTTCTAAATATAACCTGGAATGGATTATAGTGCTTTCCTAAGACCTATCATGGGAACTATCGACTGCATCATGGGGCAAAATCTCCAGGTACTGGAAGCACCCTGGAGGCATACAGAAAGCTGATAGTCATGGCAGGAAGGATGGAAGACTCAACAATTTCCCTCCATTTAAATTTGAAGTGGATCAGACATGGGATGGAGCTCAATGAACCTGAGCTCTCCTTCATGGGTTGGATTGGTGTTCCTGCCGCGTGCATTTTCGGTGGTGTTAAGAGTGGTGCAGCATGTCAAAGGTGATGGGTGGCTAGCCTTCCAGCCCAACCCCAATTCATTTATCATGAAAAGTTGGAGGATACGAGTGCTGAAATCAGCAGTCCGCCTGCCAATTTTGGACAAATAATTAACAGGCAATTGAACTTGTTAACATGGCAATTAACCTGAATATTACTACTTCGCCCATACCATACTCCTGAGTTGGGGCATTGCTTGGACTGCTGTAGCTGCCAGCTATCAGCTCTGGTGGATGGGATTTCCTCCCACTGAGGGGCTGAAGTCCCACCTTCACTTCCATCAGCAGGCCGTTTTCGTTAACAGCAGGTGTGTTATCGCCCAGGGACAGCCTTTTTTAATGTTGGTCAGTGTGGGACTGACATTTATTCCTGGGGGTTGGAGGGGGGAAAGGGGGGAGGGGTGGGGGGGAAGAATATGCCCCTCCCATAAAATTCAGCCTCAAATATTTTTGACACTCCACATCTCAGGTATACCCTCTCTCACCTCCAGGAAATGTGTTTGCTGCATGTTCCTTCAAAGAATGACTCAATTACTAAGTACATAAATTCATTGCACTTGCTGTCCCTTAACATATACAGTAAAACAGATTAAATATTCCTCAATACTCACAATTTCATGAAGACATTATTGGTTCTGCACGTTTCTTTCACTCCAGCTTAACCCGAAGTGAAGAGTGAGGGAGATAACTTTGTTTTCTCTCATCGCTTCCATTTCCAGATAATGTATCATTTCCTGTCGGGTTCCTCCTGCTACATTTTGGGGTTTTGGCAAAGCTGACCTTACGGACTGGCTGAGGCTCATAACTATGAGTTTGACCTCCTCTCTCTCGTCTAGGTCGGACATAACTTTTTGTTGGCCCACTTCCTCAAAGAAGCTGTGCGGGTCTGCGGTGGGCTGGAATGGACTAATTTTCGTGCAAGCCTCTCTCAACTGGGTTATGGATAGTGGGGTGGTGTAAATGATATCAGGCTCATCCTGATCCGATGACTTGCGCTGTGTGGTAACCGGATTCATGGGGGTCGAATTGTGAGTGGGGGTGGGCGCTGCCTGTGTAGTCGGTGCTGCGGGTGCTTTTCTTTTCGGGGGGTGGGGGACTCGATTCTGATTTCCCGTGTCCTCGACATATCTTTGGGCACTTTTGTTTAATTCTGGCCAATTGGGAACATCTTCCTCATCTAAATTCTGGCCAAAAGTATACCTAAATCCATTCTGCAATGAGAGCAGTGACTGTAACTTCTATCTGTTGTTGGCATTTCGCGTGGTCTACTTTACTCTGTCTCTGTTCTTTCGTGGAGCTGTGGAGCACTCACAAAACTGCTTTTAAATCTGCACATTGACTCGTTAACTGTGCTACCTGCTGTTCTGTCTCTTCTCTTCCCAGGACTGCGCGCTGTGTATCTTGGTAGGCTTTATCGTACTGGGTCTGAAAGCTGCTAAGGTGAACTAAACAAGATCGGTGTGCACGTTTCACATCAGCCATCTCCATATCTTTAGCTGCTAACTGTTCCCGGAGTTGCTCGATTATCTTTTCGCTTTCACTGCTGGTTCCCTCTTTCTTCTCTTCTTTCTCAACTAACTTCCTACGGAGCGCCTTCACGACCTCCTCTGTGCCTCGCAACTGTGCCAAACAGGACACTATTGCCATCGGCTTTCGGACCTTTGCTACATTTTTCTTATGGACCTCACAAGTTTGTCCTATGTTTCCTGCACCTGATTCATCATTTGCACAAAAATTGGACTAAAGGGGCCATCCTTTCCGCTTTAAATACTTCCTCAACTCTTCCTCCCATATGGGGCATTGCTCTGCTCTGTTGGTCGCTGCGACCTCGGGTTCCTGTGGGTTCATTAAACGTTCCATCGCTTTCGTGGCCATTGCTTCTAATATCTCCTTTGCTCTACCTCTATATAATATAATATCTCTTGCTCTACTTTTAACTTCTCTTTCCCTACCTTTAATTTGGGACAGGGGGAATAAGGTGGCGAATTGAACAGCGAGTATGGCCTCAGCTATTTTCCGGTTCACAATTCTCTCGACAGTTTTACACGCGAGTTTACCTTACTTTCCGAGTTAGGTACAGATGCAGGATAGTACACATTTCTGAAATTCGGTTATTTGGTCGATATAGGGTTTGCACTTGTGGTTCTTTCTCTTTCATGCAATTGGATTTAAAGTTTGTGCGTTCTCTCGGAGTGACAAAGTCACTTCTAATCGAGTTGCATCAGAGTTTGCCAATAATGTTGCTCTTTATGATAATGAGGCTCTATTTATAATATGATATTATGTCTCAACAGCGTTGCCAATACTGTGGGTATTCCTATTTATCTTAGTGAATCACAAGCCTTCCCTTATATAGGTCAAATGACCACACGACCAGTTAGTTAGTTCAAAAGATGGTTTATTTACATACACAAGAGTTACTTCAACATGCAAACACAATATTGACTACGAGTTAACCTATACTTAACTTAAGGGTGACCGGCACTGTGCAAATGGATAAGGCCTTTATCTTGATTCCATGTGGCTGGTTCAAATAAGTGGCTCTGTCTCTGCCCGGCTAATCCATCAGGTAACGATCGTTGGTCTTGAACTTGGCTGACTGGTTGTTAAGCTGCAATTGGTGTGGGCACAGGCCGATCCCAAAATAGGCTGGCACAGGCCATGTCCAAAAGAGGCAGAACACATGGCTGTGCCCCCTTTTATCCCTCTGGGATTTTGCACTCTTTGGGGCGGTCCTTAACTTTGGACCCAATAGTTCGACAGCGCTCTGATCACTGCCTTCGATTTCGGCCAATAAAGCGGCGGGTGCCTTGGTAGCTGGGTGGGTCCTTAATGGTCATTGACCTTCACAGTTGGGCTCTCTGAGTAAAGGGAGTGGTGCAGATCAGTCTGTGGCTGTACCGGTTTCTGCATTGGAGTCCTATTGTTCTGGGGAACGGCCAGTAAAATGCAAACGATTGGGGGTTTCGATCAGGTCTAGCTACCTGCGTCTCAAATACACAGAAGCTTTGTATCTGTCTGAGTCCTGGGTTGGCCTAATTCCCATGTCCTTTGCCGGTGGCCATCTCAGATGGCTACAATATGCTCTGTATTGCTGTAAACCAGAGTGCTGGTGAATGGTCATTAACCATTGCAGGCTCTCCATGATATTGTGTTGATAAACTCCTGAAACAAAGATCAAAGTCTCCGTCTAATATTATTTCCACGACACCAACTGTAAACCCTTTATACTACACCTCCCCCAATCTTCCGGTCCTACTTTTTCAAAACAACATTGAATTATAGGTGGGATATTCTGCTCTGGAGTCAAGGTCTGGTGGTGGGGCAGGAAAGTTGGTGTGAAAACTGCAGGGTACGACTGAACACACACAACCTTCCACAGTTCAGCTCAATAATTATGCATCCGTGAGGAGCTCAATGAATCGTGTGGTGGGGAGGGCAGGAAATACGCATGCCACCATTAAATATGGGGTTCAAGGTACTGAGGCCATATCTAAAGGCCATCCGGACAGCCATTCACTCAATCTAGGCCAGGAGCAATGTCGTATTCCTCCAGAGTTCCTGTGGTCGCAATACATACTGAAGCAGCTGGCAATTGTAAACAATCACATCCTGGACATACAAGGGCATCTCCAGCATTTATTTTTTGTCATTTCTGGATAAGAACACTGCTGGTGATATACCCATGGTCAGGTCACTGCTCACTATTGTAGTAGGCCATGTTTGTCAGCATCTTGGCTTTCTTGAGGCCCTGCTGCATCTTGCTGCTCAGGTCCTTGCTCCTCCTGACACTGTGCCAACCTGTGAAGGGCCCTCCTTCTCCTTATCTTGGTGAAAGACATTTCTAGGCAGGGTTACCTGCAGCCTACATCATTGAAACCTCTGCGGGCATGTAAACAAATTGAAGTAATACATTAAGCATCTCAAAGTCAACAGGCCAGTGTTAAGCCCTTTGCCTGGCCTCCGTCGTCATGCCATCTGCGTACCGCCCCTTCCAGGTAAAGGGGATCCTGGAGGACAAGTGAAGTGTATTCGTCCCATTCATACACGACTGTGTATTGTTAAGAATCCTGCTGATGTTAAATGCAAGGGTAACCCAAAACCCAGAAGGGTAACTTGAAACACCGGTTCTTAGTGGTGTATATTTTTAATTTGGTACAATGTGAGAAAGCTATTCAAACCAATGAGAAATAGTCTAATCTTGCTGTAATCAATCAGTAAATAATACTTATTAACCTTAAAAAAAAAACACATAATACGAAAACTATAATACCCTACAACAGTACACTTAGCTACAATACTAGCTATACACACACTGTATCTCATGAAGTTAAACCCTGTTCCCAACTACCTACCTTTCCTGAACTTGGAGAAATGCCCCTTCTCCCAAACAACATCCTATAGTATATAACTCTATAAACTAAATCCAGCACATGGTTACCACCCACAGGTTGTTTTCAGGGTTTCGGAAAACTGTCTTTAGTTCAGCTCAGCGGTTCTTCTCTGTTCGAGGTTTTTTTAAAATAACATTAGTGTTTAGCAACAACCAATTTTCCGGAAGCCTGCTTTCTTCAGCTGGGTGTGGATATGATGGTAGCAGCTTCTCTCCTGCTCTATTTAGCTATCCTCCTGTGGTTATACTATCCTATCCCTTTGATGTTATGCTATCTTAATAACACCTCGGACCAGTTTTTTGGCACATAGGTGCAAAATATATTCTTCTCTCTCCACGTTGAACTCATCTCTTCTATAGTTCTATGACCTATTTGTTTGTAACATTGTTTTTCTGTAGGCACTTGTTTTCCTACTGCTACTCTAATTCATATATCAAAACACCCCTTGAGACAGCTGCACTCAACAGTTCTCCTTTTATCCAGTTTCTTTACTTTATTTTATCCCAATTTCATTGTTAATCTTAATTTTACTCAATTCTTGAATCTTCCTTTTACTCCAGTATCTTAACACTTAACCCCCCTTATTTCAAACATAATTTCATAATTTGAAAGGCAATTTCATTTCTCAGTTATTTCTTATCAGTTCTGCCTTATCTAATATTAAAAAGATTTAGAAACATAGATTAACATAAAATATACCCAAAAGTATTTACACACAGCCTTTTACACTTGTGATAGTGCATCAGCAATGATGTTTTCTCTCCCAGCCCATGAATGATTATCAAATTAAATTGTTGCAGTAACTCCATCCAAATAACCTAGTCTTCCAATTTTGAAACCTCTCCAGAACTTTTAGAGTATTATGGTCTGTATCTATGATTGTTTCTGCTGAATTACTGGCAACAAACATAAATAACACGCGGTTGTAATCCCAATGTCAGATTTAAGTCTCTTTTTCAATGTGTTATGGGCCAGGGTTTAGAGAACCCCAAAGTGTATCATGGAGTTCACCGAACTCACAACTTTTAATAGATTGTGGTATGGGGAGCACACGGCCAACTCTGCATGTGTGGTACAGCAGAAATAGAAAAGTATTTTTTAAAGCAAAACAATGTTTATTCTATGAACTCACTTGAGGAACTTTCAAGCGGTTATTGGATAGGCACATGGAGCACACCAGAATGACAGGGAGTGGGATAGCTTGATCTTGGTTTTGGACAAGGCTCGGCACAGCATCGAGGGCTGAAGGGCCTGTTCTGTGCTGTACTGTTCTATGTTCTATGTTCAAGTTAACCTTTTTAAAACATACAGTGAACACCTTAGCAACCATTAATTCAAATACAACCCCCAAAGAATACAACACAAAGTAACCCTTTAAGCTTTCCTTTTAACATCCATAAGACTTACAACACCTTTTGCCAGAAGCACATCAGGTTAAAGTCACTACTGTTATTGGTTTTAAATAACCAGGATCGATTTACAGTCTTTAGATTATACGGAGAGACTCTAATACACCTTCTGGCTGTGAGTGCAGCTATCCAGCTCTGAAAACGAAACTAAAACATGCCCTGCAGCAAACAGCCTAAAACAAAAGTAAAAAGCTGACAGACAGCCCAGCTCCACCCACTCTCTGACATCACTGCAGTAATAAACACCCATTTCTTAAAGGTACTCTCACTACAGATATTCATATACATACCCATTTATAAACACCCATTTCTTAAAGGTACTCTCACATGACAAATGGTAGAATTCACCTGTTGATTAGGATTTCATTTCCTTGATTTCTTTGTGAAATAGCCCACAAGTTTCTCAATTCCAAGTTCATCTTCCAGTAACAACACAGTCCCCTCACCAATGTCACTAGCATCTACAACCAGTTTATTCTTCTTCAAGAGTTCTGTTAATGGTGCCACCACACTGCTAAAGTTCAACACAAACTTTGTTGCTCTGTTTACTTGCTATAAATACAGCAGTTGTTGGTCATTCTGAGTTAGTGTGTTTAACACTCCTCCAATAGAGGCAGTGTGCTTAACACTCGTTTGGCTCTGTTTCTTATTTCTATGCTCCGGAGTCGCCAGGTGCCGTAAGAGACACCGTCACAAGTGCTAAGGTCAAGTTCAAGTCAATTAAAGTCATACACCGATTAGTAAGTCCAAAACAATTAGAGTTTATTATAACAATTATAATAAATACTCATGCACACGCTAAAAGACTAACTTACTTCTACTATTAAACGACTAATACTTATCTAAGTAGGAACAAGCAAGGTCAGGGAACAAGGCCTTTGTTCCTTTCTGGTCTGCAACTTCTGTTCGCTAATAGTCGGCAAGAGTATAAGCAATGCCTGGGTCACGTAGCGATCGTCGTTTTGGCACTTACTTATCAATGGCTGCTGCTCAACGGCTGGTGTAAAAGACAGGATCTGGAGGCTGGAGTCGGAGGCCGGAGACAGGAGGCAACAGGAGACAGCAGGAGCCGGAGACAAAACAGGCCGAACCATGTGCGGGACCTTCTTTTTATAGGTCCCCAGAGGTCCGTGCCCCTTGGGGTGGGCTCTCTCACCTGCTGGGGATCGATTGGGTCTTTCCCAATCGATATGATTCGAACCCCCCTATACTAGGGTCGTTCCTTGATGGCTGGGGCGGTTCTTAGGGCTTATTGTCCTGGTTTCGTTGGCGCCATCCTGTCTGCTTAGCTATTGAAAAGTATCGATAGATACTTAAATGTATCTATTGTATCTGGGACTGTCCCGGTATCACCTCATTAGTATGCAGATCGTTTTCCCATTAACATCGCTGCCTGGACTCTGCAGCTGTGGGGAAACCGTTTTTTGCAAATGTCTGAATGCTGCAAGCTTCTGCAAGCTGTTTGCTCTTTACTGTCCGTTTTTCCCTGCAGTCTTTGCAGTTCTCCTTTTTGTGTACTGGTGTCCATTTTAGATGGCTACACAGTCAATATGGTCGCCTTTCTTAATCCTAATTATGTGTATACTTTCAGAGTCGCCAGGTATCTCTCGATACCGTCACAAGGTTCAAACCGAATACGGATCAAAGAGCCAATACGCCAATTAGCTCAAAGTCAATACTACTTATTTACACACACAGTAAGATCTACTCATGAACAGCAGTACTACAAACAAAACTATCTTTTACGCTAACGCCTAAACTTCGGGTGACCACTTTGTCAGAGGAGCACTGGCCGTTGTTCGGATCTGATGTTGTTGGGTTCGAAGAGATAACACGAGTACAGCTAAAGTCATCCATCTGGTAGCAAGCATTGACCTTGAACTTACTTGCTTCTGGTGATGCTGGTGGATGGGTCTCTCCGCTTGAGAGTCAAATCCAAGAGGCTGAATCTTTGTCGGGGGTTCCTTCCTATACTTGGAGGGGCTTTGCGCGCTTTTAGGCGGGCCTTAAACTTGGCCCCAATTAATTGGCAGTTTCTTGATCATTGCCATCAATCTAAACCAATAAAGGGGTGTGTGCCCTGATGACTGGGCATGCCCTAGGTGGCCGTTGGCCTTGCTTTGTTTGTGTCTTTCGGTTGGGGTACTGGCGCGGGATGTCTGCAACAGTAAAAACTATCTGAGTGTTAGTCCTTTGTTCCTCGGAGATGGGCCATCAATATGCTATCGACCCAGACTTTTGATTCCGTCTGGTGACTGCTTCCCAAATATACATTCAGGCTCTGTGCCTGCTTATTGTTTGGTATTGTCCATATTTCCATAGAGTCTCTGTGAGCGTCCATTTTGTATACCGAAAGTGGCCACCCCAGATGGCTACAACTTATGATAAAATCCACTCATTGCCTTAAACCTTAAAATCTCTTTTCTTGTTGTAGGTTCTGAAAGTTCCAAATAACCTGTAATTTTGCATCCCGTAGAGCCATCTGACCATGTCCCACAAGGTGTCCAAAATATGGTGCGCGATTCTCCGCTGCCCACGACGGGTCAGAGAATAGCGGGAGGGCCTTCCCGACAATTTTCACGGCCTCCCGCTATTCTCCCCCCCCCCTCCGGCCGCCCCCCGACACGAATCGCTGCTCGCCGTTTTTTACGGCGAACAGCGATACTCCGCAGGCCGATGGGCCGATGGGCCGATCACACCTGCTTTCAGCGTTCGTGAAAATGGCCGCAAAGTGCCCGTCCCGGACAACCATGGCACCGATTGGCACGGCCGCACCACGGCCGTGCCAAGGGTGCCATGGGCCTGCGATCGGTGGGCACCGATCGCGGGCAGCGGGTCCGATAACCGTGCACTATTTGTTCTTCCGCCGCCCCGCAGGATCAGTCCGTGGGGCGGCTGAGGGGCATGACGGCCTGCGCATGCGCGGGTTTGACGCATCTGCGTGATGACGTCATCCGCGCATGCGCGGGTTGGAGCCGTCCAACCCGTGCATGTGCGGCTGACGTCATCGTGCGCTTCAGCCGCCGTGACTTTTGGCGGGCGGAGTTAGCGACGTTCGCTAACTCCACGTCGCCGTGATTCCCCCGGCCCCGATACTAGCCCCGCCCGGGGGGAGAATCGGGTCCCGGAACGGAGCTCCGAGGCTGGCGTGAAACACAACCAGTTTCACGCCAGCCTTCACGGCACGCCGGATTTGCGGAGAATCGCGCCCATGAAATTTGAACTTGAACAAACTCACTTTTTGCCAAATTCATGACTAGAATGGCTTCTTTTAGGCATTCAAACTGTTTGCTTCGGTGTTGCAGATGTTCTTCCCAACTTTGACTGAACACGACTAAATCTTATTTACACCACATAGTGACCAGTCCTTGAATATCTTTATTCATTAATCCCTGAAATGTAGCGGGTGCATTCTTCATTCTGAACGACATGATTTTCAATTGAGAAAGTCCATTTGGCATCACGAATGCTGAAATTTCTTTTGCCCTCTCAGACAAATGTATTTGCCAATATTCCTTTAGCAAGTCTATTTTTGCAATGAAGTTGGACTGTTGAACTCTTTCAATGCAATCCTTCAACTGTGGTATAGGAAACAAATCCCAATTGGTGATGACACTCACTTAATGGTAGTCCACACAAAGACTTTGTGTTCTCCTGGCTTTCGGAACCATCACAGTAGGTATACTCCAATCACTAGAACTCAATTCAGTAATGTCATTTTATGCATATATTAAAATATGCTCTATACTCGTGATAGCTATGCTTGATTTAACCTATGTGGGTCTTGTTTATTGGAACTGTTGCACCCACATCTGCATCAAGTATCGCTACCTCCATTCTACCTAATTTATTCCCACAAGTACATTTCTAAGACTGCAGTAACTCTTTCAATTCATTTTGACTCTTACCTGGAAGATAATTTAAACAGTTGTTTAAATTTACCAATACTTCCATATTACTCAAATGAATGAGAAGAAAATCAATCACAGAATTAAATCCTTCTTCTTCTCCCTGCTTCATTACCACCAAAAGCTGTTTGCGCTCATTTCCTCGATCAAAATACCTCTCAAGCATGTTAATATGACATACTCTGTGAGACTTATGTCTATTTGGTGTGCATACCAGATAAATTAGTTTGCTCAGTCTTCTTTCAATTTGATACGGTCCACTAAATCTAGCTTTCCATTGTTCACACAGTGCTGACAATAACACTGGTACTTCCTACCGGTTCTAAAACATCGAGTATGTGCTTTCTTAGCATCCATTGCTTTTATTCCCTGCTGCGCTGTCTTTAAATGCTTCTTTGTCAGCTTACAAGCTCCATTCAATCTTTCTCTCAAGTTCGATACAAATTGAAGGGCGCGATATAGTGGGAGAAGCACTAAGTGCAGTAGTGGGTGAGACTTGCCGGACGCTTCCTGACGTCTGACCCTGCGAGACCGCGATAGGTATCTAAGTCACCATGGGCTGGTAATGATGCTCCAGAGGCTTCACAGTGGAAATGGCTGTCCCGCCAACTGATTTGCTTGGACCGTGTCCGGCAGCTCACCACGAACGAGGAAGAGCAGCTCTTGAATCCCACCTCTGAGAAAGCCACAGATAGAAAGCACCCATGCCCTGTGCAGACCACCTCCCCAATTTGGAGATGCCAACATTGCCTGGCTGTTTGACGCTGTGGAGCTACGATGGGGTACCCTGTTCCCCTAGGGGATGAATGGTTAGCCACAGGTCAGCCAGTGTTGCCTGGGAGGCAGTGGCAGCAGATGTCAGCACAGAGAGTGTCATAAGGAGAACCACCACCCAGTGCCATAAGATACTCAACGACCTCCAACAGGCCACATGGGTGAGCTGGCATCAGCACCCTGGCATCAGTCTCTCCAGCCACTCCCGGCCCCCGCTGGTGACCTGGCTGTTGGCATCCCCCCCAGCACAAGACCGCCTGTGCCCCAGCACACACTGGCATCTACCTCACTCATGCCCAGCAGCATTGCCCACACCTGTCCCCCACATCGTTCCCTCCTGGGATGCATTAAGCATGCAGCTCACATTGCCCTCTCTCTCTGTCCCCGCAGGGGAAGTTGGCACACAATCAGCAGGAAAGGGTCCAGATAGGTGGAAAGGGTCTAGCCCTCCAATGAGCACCCAGGATAATAGCTCTGAGGATGCTACCATTGAAACGTCACAGCTATCATCCCCACCAATGCAGAAATACACACCTCGGTAGGCAACGTTAGTGGACGCACTTCTGGGGTACATTCTAGCGAGCACCACACAGTTCCTGATGCAAATCAGATGGAGTCTGGGGGACGTGTCTCTGAAGCAGATGGACCTTGCTGAGGTACTGCAGAGCATGTCCCAGTCTCAGGTGGGCATTGCCGGTGTGGCCTGGAACATGTCCCAGTCACTGAGGAATGTGTCCCAGACACAAGTGGACATCGTCAAGACACTCAAAAGTGTGACCCAGTCACAGAGGGTCATTGCTGCGCATGTCAAAACCATGGTGCAGACAATGGGGAGCTGTCAGTGATGGCAGAGCCAGATGATGCAGAGGCCACTGGTGCTCATTCCTGCCATCCCTCCATCCCAAGATGATCCCCCAGAGGCCCATGGGAACTGTCAGGGAGGAGGGAATGCCTGAGATCAATCCAGAGCATTCCTAATAGGAAACAACGGTGGTAACCAGCTCTCTGTGTCCTCCGCTCCTGGTCACGCTGAATCTCGGCGTCAGTGGGCCACGGAACAGTGTGGCATGGCAAAACGTGTCCCATCGGCAAGGCTGATGGGAGCGTTTGGTGGGATGGATAGGCAGCAGTTGGAGCTGCCCCTGTGTAGTATACACAATCCGGGGTGTAGCCTGTTGGACCCGCAGGTGCTGAGCCCCTTATCCCCCTCCCCAGGGCTGACCCCCATGGATGGCGTCCAACCCCCTCACCTCCTCCTCCCCACCCCAAGTACAGAGGCAGCAGCTCCAGTGCCTCTGGGCTAATTGCCCGATTTCAAAGATGGCTACTCACCTCCTCCGATCCTATTAGCAGCCTGTGCGCTCGCTTCACATTTTTGAATAGGTGTGCTAAAGGGTGCCCGTGTGACCACGAGTCGGGGAGCTGGTTAGATCACGGGAGGCTGTTAGTGCAGGTGTTGTTCCGTAAACGGTATGGAGATTGGGCTAAATTGACGATTATTGGTTTCTCTTCAAATCCCACCAATGGGAGCAGGCCGGTTAAATCAGAAACCGATGGATGCCCAACACAGATCCTGATTTCGGCCTCTCCTGCAACCTAAACGGCTTGCAAGGATCCATGCCAGGAACAATGCAGCCTTTACATTGTGCCTGGAGTCTCTGATTGCTCACTTAATAACATTTCTTGGATTAATTTTAGTGGTTCACTAACTTCATGTCCACATACCAATTTAAAAGGACTACATTTGTAGAATCATTCGGTGCATCACGAATAAAAAGTAATAAAAATGGAATCACTTTGTCCCAATAACGAGGATAATGTAACTATACGTTCGCATCATTGGTTTTGAAGTTTGATGCCACCTCTCTAATGCTCCCTCTGTCTCTGGATGATATGCTGACGATTTATCTTGTTTTATTTCCAAGCTGTTCATGACCTCTTTACATCATCTTGACATGAGATTTGACCCTTGATCCGATTGTATCACTTTTGTTAAGTCTTATCGAGTAAATAACTTGATGAATTCTTCTACCACTCTCTTGGCTGTAATGTTTCTTAACGGTATGGCTTCAGGAAATCTAATGGATACATCCATGATAGGTATTGAATCCCACTTTGTGTTTTCAAAAGTGGTCCAACACAGTCGACAGTCAAAGGTTCTTTGAAAGCTGGAATAGGAATTAAAGGTGCTTCCTACCCTGCAGTTTATGCTTTTCCGATTACTTGACATGTCTGGCATGTTCGACAAAATTTAATGACATCTTTATGGAGTCCCAACCAGTAAAACCATTTCTGTGCGCTAAATCCTTTGGTCGCACCCGCCGCAAAATCGCCATTTCCGGTTGCCGGGCCAAAGTGGGGGGGGGGGGGGGAGTTAATCCCGCCCTGTGCCTTTGCTTGTGTTTTGGTTGTTCCTAATTATCCTCCTCATGGAATCTCATGAGCTATCCTTAGAATTTCTTTACTATACTCTGAACTCTGCTTGCAGGTTCAATTGATCATTGTGCTTAATTCTTCCCCTCGATTTAGTGAGCATATTTAAAAAAAAAGATGGGAAACAAAAATAGAGAAGTTTTGGCATCTTTAATTAATAACTAAAAGATTTTCTATGCTGCCAGTGACTCTTCAAGTCTTAATTTTGTGACTGATTGGAAGTAAAAGGGATGGAGCAAGTTCAACTCGGGAGATCGATTTTATTTGAATTCAACAAGCGTGAACTATACTTGACACTGCTCTCGCATTTTATAGTTAATAAATTACGTTTGCTGGAATAGTCTGAAGAAATAAACAGTAGGAGATAGTGCTACGTTTTCCAAAGTATTCATCATGCTTTCTAGGTTTTTTTTCAGCATTTTCCAGCTAATCAGATTTTCTGTTGAGTGCCACAAATCAACAACCAACTTTTTGTGGAGCCATCTCAATCAGGTCCAGATTTGACTCGTGAACTGCAAAAGTGGCATCATATTTGATTCAAATCCAGTTTTAGAACATTTTAACATTGAATAGCAATACAGAGTGGGATTCTCTGATCCTGAGGCTAACTGTTGACGCCGTCACATTTCATGACGGTGTCAACATGCCCTCAGGAGCAGTAATTCTGACCCCTACAGGGGACCAGCACGGCACTGGAGCGACCCACTCCGCTCCAGCTGCCAATACCGGCATCAGATGGGCTCCGCTCTCCGGTGAATCGGCGGACCGGCGTCGGGGCAGTGTCGCGCGATTCGCACCTGACCTGGCGATTCTCCGGCCCATCCTGGGTTGAGAGAATACCGCCCAGACTTTTCCCTGCCTGGTAGCATCTTCTCATCATCCTCTTTATTGCACAAACTGACACAGTTAGAACGGGCATTGGTTAATATATGAGTGAATCTCCCATGGCATTGCTCAGTAAGCAGGTTGGAGAAATGGCCATTTTGTAGTGCATGGTTATAATGGCTGAAGTGCAGCTGCCTCTCATTTAAGTCATGATGTGGAGATGCCGGCGTTGGACTGGGGTGAGCACAGTAAGAAGTCTTACAACACCAGGTTAAAGTCCAACAGGTTTGTTTCAAACACGAGCTTTCGGAGCACGGCTCCTTCTTCACGATGAAGAAGGAGCCGTGCTCCGAAAGCTCGTGTTTGAAACAAACCTGTTGGACTTTAACCTGGTGTTGTAAGACTTCTTACTGTGCTCACCCCAGTCCAACGCCGGCATCTCCACATCATGGCTACCATTGACACCGCAAACTGCCGGCTCAAAGTGGAGAGGATCTCCAGGAAGATCGCGCATATAGACACTGACATGAAGAAGGAGCCGTGCTCCGAAAGCTCGTGTTTGAAACAAACCTGTTGGACTTTAACCTGGTGTTGTAAGACTTCTCATTTAAGTGACTCCTCTCAGGCAACAGGCTTTATTTAACATGATTGATTCAAAGTTGTTTTTCTCAATCAGCTTCTCAGGTTAACTAAAGGACAGATTGGCTCACCCTATATTTCGCGTAAATGAGTGACCATGTGCAAAATGGACTTTATCGCAATAATTACGGATCATCTCAGTCCAATCTCAAATTGGATTGAAACAAAGTAAAATTGCTTTGTGAGGACAATTAAGATCCTTTTAAAAGGCTATCCTCAAAATCCTCTGCTGAATTGCACAGAGTCAATTGCTAAAAGTCAATGTTAAATTCATTCTCAGACCTGCGACATAACTAAATGAGGAAAAGGCATGTTTTGATTTGTCAGCATAGTTTGCATGTTTAGAATTGTCAGCATTTTTCGTACAGAGTTTTGAAAAATAGCCTAAAATATGGTGCCCAGTCCTATGGGTAAGACAACAATGCCTGAACATATTTAAGCAAATGTCGTTAAATGAACAGTATCAATAAATTGTAATACTTTATTGAGCATGGAACACTTTATGAGCCTGAAATATGATAAATTTTTTCTTATAGTTTGAAGGATATAAAAGTGTAAGTGAGTCAATTGCACTTGTGTGTCCTATTAATCAAATGTCCAATGATTTAGCAACCTACTGACTGCACTTAATGAGATTTTAAAAAATTTCAGTTTATTATTTCTTCCAAAATAATGACAAGGTCATAATCAAAAGAGTGGAAAGTTTTTGATTAGCTTGTAAAATTAATTGAAGATCACTTTTTCTATTCATTTAGATGCCACTTTAAAACACTTCATAAAATGTTTGGACAAGATTTATTTCCCATTCCTCATTGCCTCTGAGAAGGTGGAGGTGAGCCGTCTTCATGAACCGCTGCAGTCCAAGTGATGTAGGTACGTCCACAGTGCTATTAGGGAGGGAGTTCCAGGCATTTTATCCAGCGAGAGTGAAGGAACGGTGAAATAGCTCCAAATCGAGATGGTGTGTGGCTTGGGGAGGAGCCTGCAGGTTGTGGTATTCCCATGGATCGGCTGCCCTTGTCCTTCTTGGTGGCAGAAGTCATGGGTTTAGAATGTACAGTTGAAGGAGCCTTGGTGAGTTGTAGCAGTGCATCTTGTGAATGGTGCCCACTGCTGCTATTCTGAATTGATGCCGAGGTGAATGAATGCTGCAGGTGGGGGGTGGGGTGCCAATCAAGCAGACCGGGTTTATCCTAAATGGTGTTGAGTTTGTTGAGTATTGTTGGAGTTGCAAGGGGAGAGTATCCCATCATACTTCCTAACCGCTATGAAAGCCTTGTAGATTTTGGACAGGCTTTTGGGAGTCAGGAAGTGAATTACTCGCCACAGGATTTCCATCCTCTGATCTGTTCTTGTAGATGCAGTATTTATGTGGCTAGTTAAATTCAGTTTCTGATCAATAGTAACCCGAGGATAGTAGATAAAGGGGGATTCAGCGATATGTGGAGTTTTCATTTTCTCCCCGTGTCTGCGTGGGTTTCCTCCCACAGTCCAACGATTTGTAGGTTAGGTGGGGTCATGGGGTTATGGAGATATGGTGAAGGAGTGAACCTCGGTGGGGTGCTCTTTCAGAGAATCAGTGCAGACTCGATAGGCCGAATGGCCTCCTTCTGGAGGAATTCTTGATTCTATTCTATGCTATGGTTCTATTTGAGCCTGATGAGACAGAAGGATTTTCAGTTGAACATCAGTTTTGTCAAATGCTGCTAAGTTGAGTCTGCTATTGAAAGGAACTCTCTCCAAAAATATCCACATAACTGAGCAAGGAAACCTTTTTTGTTAACTTTATTTATAAATGGCAAGTGAACTCTATGGGGCAGGTGTCTTCTCAGAGTTTAAGAAAGTAGATCGATTTGGATTGGGGAGTAATTTCAGCATACTTTCTGGGTAAACATTATTGTGATTTATTGTAAATGCTGTTCTTTATTGGTGCCTTCCTTGTGTGTTTTAAAATTTAATAAATGCTTTGTTACTTGAATCATTTACAACAAGGCCAATCCCTTTCTCACCGGGTTTCATCTCTTTTCTCACATTTTTTTTCCAAATCCCAAATATAAATTATTAAGAACCAGCATTCCAGGTTTTCCTTCTGGGATTTGGGATACCCTCACATTGAACATCAGTAGAGTACATAACACAGCCCAGGATCAAAATAAACAATAGAGAGGCCCAAGTATCAATTGGAAAATACTTTCTCTGTATGTCATCTGCTAGATTGGATAAAGCCAAGATGTGATTCTCTTCTTTTGGCATATTGAATATGCAATATTATCAGACTGAGACATGGGGAATAAACTGGCAGAGCATTTATTCAACACAAAATAGGTAAATAAAGATGTTCAGTGCAAAACAATGCATGTGTTTTAAAACTTTACAATATATATCCAATAACATCTATCTCTGGGCTATCTCTCATCATACATTCAACCTTGAAAATTGATGTTCAGTTTTTACACGGTGCGCCACTACTGTGGAGTCAAACAAGTTAAATTTCTCTGCTACCTTGCAAAATAACAGATGAGTAAGCTCAGGCAGCTTAATGTAAACCCATACTTGGAAACCCTTGACCGCAGCGCTTGGGTAAAAATGACGAAAAGTAGCTATTGGGTTTGTCCTAGTAACAGACACAACTCATATGTTCACATAGCTATCAAACAAGAATTTCTACAATTGTTGCCTTGATTCTTTGATCTGTGTTGATTGGTTCCAGGACCTGTGAAGACTTGTCAGTGCAGAATGCATAAAGAAATGAGTATTTTTATTATAATTGCCATTCTTTATCAATATGTAGCTCAAAATATCTGTGATAGAACTTATAGCTTCATCCGATGGCCATCAAAGATTCTATAAAGCAAGGAAAACCCAATGCTTTGGCACTCAATCTACATTAATGTTGTCATATTACTTATCGTCTCAACAAGAGCTAGCCTTTGCTATTACACAAACATCCCCCATTGACGCACAATCTAGTACATCACCTCTGTTCACTTCTGTATACGATGACAGAAGTCAGACAATGCACACCAAGGGTTCCCAGAATGACTCAATCCTCTGTTCAAAAATGAGAAGGCAGCCTATTACCTGAATGGCAATAAATTAGGAGAAGGAATGTACGAGACCTGGGTGGCCTTACACTCCAGTCACTGAAGGTAAGCATGCAGGTGCAGCAGGCGGTGAAGAAGGCAAATGGTATGTTGGCCTTTGAAACGAGCGGATTCAAGTACAGGAGCAAGGATGCTTGCTAGAATGATACAGGGCCTTGGTGAGGCCACGCCAGAATATTGTGTGCAGTTTGGGTCTCCTTATTTGAGGAAGGATGTTCTTGCTCTAGAGGGAGTGCAGCAAAGGGTTACCAGACTGATTCCTGGGATGGCAGGACTGACGTATGAGGAGAGATTGAATCGGTTAGGGTTGTATTCTCTGGAGTTCAGAAGAATGAGGGGGATCTCATAGAAACCTGGAAAATTCTAAAAGGACTATACAGGGTGATGCAGGAAGGAGGTTCCCAATGCTGTCCGTAACCAGGGGTCACAGTCTGAGGATACGCAGTAGACCATTCAGGACGGAAGTGAGAAGAAATGTCTTCACCCAGAGAGTGGTTGTTGGCCTGTGGAATTTGTTATCACAGGAAGTAGTTGAGGTCAAAACATTGCACGTTTTCAAGAAGCAGTTAGAAATAGCACTTACGGCGAAGGGGATCAAAGGATATGGGGGGAAAGTGGAATTAGGCTATTGAATTGGATGATCAACCATGATCATAATGAATGGCAGAGCAGGCTCGAAGGGCCGAATGGCCTCCTCCTGCTCCTATTTTCTATGTTCCTATGTCCATCATTCAACTCTTAGCCAGACTATAATGTCAATACCCTCTGCCTTGTAGAAAGTAGAAAATAGCAACCCAAGAACTGGCCTTGTTCTTGTGCTTTTATTTTGGACATCAGTACCGAACCCAAACAGTCTTAATAAAAATGCTTAATTTTTTCCACAGTGATTGTGAATCTCACCATTCCTAAGTGTTACTCTAAAACTCATTGAATATATGGAAGCACAGTTGTCATACATGTTGCAATTCAAACGTTCTTTTTCAATGTGGAGGCATTCATGGGTCACAATGTTGCCTGAAGCAAGTTCTCAAGTCTCATGGGCACAGTGAATGATGGTTTATAAAGGATTCTCATCAATTCATGCACACAAGAACGAAAGCTTCCAATTAGAATGAGAGTGAATACCAAAGCTACAAGCATAAGCTCAACATGCAAGGAAACATGTTTTGACGTTGTGGGGGTGAATTTTACGGTGAGTTTGTATTGCTCATCCTTGAAAAGTTGATCTTGAGCCCACTGACTTTAAAAAGGCCTGTCCTGCAGCGATGATACTGGGGCGATGTTAACAAGGTGAGAGGAGGACTTGCACACCTCAGGGAAAGGAAGTCCCGCCCTCGGGAGTTGCCAGCCAATCTGATTAGCTAGCCATGGAGTAGTGTCAGCAGCAGAAGAATGCAGTAGATGCCACTGTTCGGACTACAAGGCAGTCCTGTGAAGAAGTCAAACCACCAACCCGGCTTAGGTAAGTCCGTGGTTTTGGCCGGGGTGTGATTGGGGACACGAGGGAAGGAACGATGGTGTTCAGGTTTTGGAGGCTAAAAAGGAGGAATGAAACAAAGTGGGGGGTGCTCCCCCAAAGGGCACAGGAGATCCCCCTCTCCCCCCAAGGAAGTGCCCCCTTTCCTTCTCACCTTTCACCCCGGGTTGTATAAGTAGCTCCGTTGCTCCACCTGCTCCATCTGCACATATTATTGTGGCAAAGGCAGAATAAGGCCCTTAACTGACTATTGGTCAGTTTTGGCTGTCAATAGGTCTAAGATTCAATCCACCCCCTGTTCCATAATATGGGAGACAACAGCTTGGGATGAGTGTGAAGCCAGTGGACGAGCTATCCATTTCATTATAGGCTCCCTCTGGGAGGGCTCTAAAGTGTCCCCTTTTTTTTGTTGCATTAATTTATAAAGCAGCTTCTTCCCTTCAGTACAGCATAATGGTAGGTGCAAGATTGCATTTTTTCCCCCACCCCCCCCACCCAGAATCCGATCCATTCAGCTGCATAGAGGTTCATGAGTATGCGTGTCCAGTCAGGATTCCCATTGCCCAGAGTCAAGCCACCAATACCCAGCTGCAATCCCAAAGGGGGTAGCGTGGGACTTTCTCTGTCACACTAAAGGATTCCTGAAAATCAACGGAGCTGCAGCTATATAGGTATCAATAGGGGTGTCTCAAGATCTACATGTAGACAGAGGCTGATACAGGTGAGGAAGTATGGACCTACATTTAGAAAACAGTCAATATAGGTCAGTGTGCAGAGATTTGTCTGTAGTAAGAAGCCGATAACGGTGTGTGTCGGATTTTATATACAGGGAGAGGTTGACATAAGTGAATGAGTAAGGGCCTTTAAAATGAACTGTGGCCACAGCTGCCAAGTAATCATTGTTCTGGCCATAGATGTCGCCCTCTGAAACCCTGGGGCAGGCTGTGGGGAGTAATTAAAGGAGGCCATGCTGGTCTGGCCTGCCAGCGTGAGGCCACATTCAGCCAGGCTTCGACCTCAGTGGGCCGATATTAATTTGCTCCAAAGTTGGGCACTTAATGATAACTAGTTATCTGCTGTTCTCAGGCGTCTCCAATGTTACCTCCATGTGGCCGATCAGATTTCAATTAGTAAAATAGAAATAGACAGACTTGAGGGGTTTTGGGTTCGGTGTTGATACTTTAACTTTCCACCTGCCTAAACCCACCCAGTGATGTCTTAAGATCACCCCGTAGGTCTCTACCAACTCTATTCCCTTGATTTCCTGACCTCAGATCCACTATAGTTAGGGTTGTCACCACCTCCTACGTGCTGACCTGAGAAAGTTGCAGTAATTAGGACAGAGAGAAGACTGAACTGACAATCTTAGCCCCGTACGTTTGCTGATGCTCGCAGACAGTGATTTGGAAAGGGGCAATGTGCAGCCATCCCTGTGGGAGGTGGAGGAAATTTTACCTTGTTTTGCCTTGTTTACCATCAATAACGTTTTGGACAGGGTTGCAGAAGATGGAACCCAGAATGATACTGGTCGGAATTCCCTGGTCTTTGCGATTCACTTTTCCCGTTGGCAGCACAGCCCTGGTGGTGGGTTTCACGGCAGCGTGGGGTGGTTATAATGCTAAAACCCATCGACAAGTGGTAGGGAGATAGATGCCCACCGCCAGCCAACTGTGTGCAGCCAAGAAACTCTGCGGGACGAGAGAATGCAGCCCACTGTCACCTCTAAATTTAGATTAAAATCTGAAACCTCAAATTTGACTATTTTCGATGTTGTGACCTAAGAACTAGACCACCTGAAACCACTTTTGCAGTGTAACATCAGACATCTAAACATAATCTAACAGAAGTCTTGAAAAATAAACTTTGTTTTGGTATGCTGGTATGATATCAAGAAAATAAATGAGCGCTGTGAGAAACTAGTTCACAATGAAACAAATTAGTTCCAGTATTTCAGCAAACCAAGTTAATAGTTGGTTCTTGTGCCTAATTCCTCTGTAACCTTTTATAAGTGAAACTATACAGATGAAAATATGTTGGCTGCCTCCATATGTTACTGTTTTGAGTCAGATTTCTCCCTGTAGTATTTTTCAACATTTGTGAAGATATTATTGGAACATAATTTGTTATAAATATATATACCTAAGAAAGATTTTTAAATGTTCTTGAAATGCAGTTTATTTTTAAGAAATCTACACAGCCATTGTTCATATGCTTTTTGCAGTCCCTTCTCTGCTTTCTTCAGCAAGTTTATTAGTTCTACAACTGTTCATCATTCCAGTCTTTTGTATAATAGTCAAGATTTATCTTTAATGGTATCTGGGCATCTATATACAGTTCTTTTCTTTTGCTTTTCTTTTTCATGCTTAGCAGAATACAAAGGGCAATGGTAAAGAAAATAGCAGAGACAATGATCATTGTGATCGCAATGGGAATGATTGGAGGTGAGCAGGGAATGTCTAATGTCTGTAATAATGGACATGGATTTGATTCAGTTTCTTCCTCTTCCGTGAAGAGAGTTTGTCTGTGCACCAGCTCTTCCAAGTAACTTTTATTACTCACAGTTTCATTGACAAACAAATTGACCATTACCGTGGAATGAAGTGGTTGTGGTTGCCCAAGGTCACTGACCTTTACCAGTAGTTGATGCAAACCATAGTCTTTGCGTAACAGTTTCTCCTGCAATGTAATATTTCCCGTTGCTGTATTGATTCCAAACACATGAGGGGCTGGGCCATTTCTCCCAACAATGCTATAAGTCATGACGGCATTAATACCAGCATCATGATCAATTGCATAAATCTCTGCCACTGCGGATCCTTGAGGTGTGTTAGGGGGCACCAGAAGCCATGAGATATTTGACTGAGGAAGTAACACTGTTGGAGGATTATCATTTATATCCAGAACAAACACAGTTATTTTTGCAGTTGCAGAGAGGGATGGTTTCCCGCCATCTACAGCCTCAACCCAGAAGATATGCATGGTATTTTTCTCTCTGTCTACTGAAGAATTGCAGCGTAAGGTTCCTCTTGTGTTGTCCATTAAGAAATTACTACTACCATTTAGGATAGACACAGTAACATTTCCATTAGACCCCGCATCTAAATCCGTTACATTGATAACTCCAATTTCACCACGTCTTGGGAAGTTTTCTGGAATAAAGAATGTATAGTCATTGGTGAGGAAGGAGGGCACATTATCATTCTGGTCCAAGACATTAATGGTTACAATGATATCTGTCTTTCTGGGAGGAACTCCCTGATCGGAAGCAGAAACAGTAAACCTGTAGAGTTTCTCTTTCTCTCTGTCCAGGGTAATGGACACGGTTACATTTCCTGTCGATCGTTCGATTGAAAAGATGGGTAAAGCATCAGGTCCCAGGTGATAGACCACTTCCCCATTCTGACCACCATCTGCATCTGTTGCAGACATTTTCAGCAAGAAAGCCCCAGGTGCATTGTTTTCTTCAATGAAAGCCTCAAAGGAGCTTTGGTTAAATTGTGGAGAATTGTCATTTTCATCAGTAACCATGACATGTAGTGTTAGATCACGAAGAGTATGAGGACCTCCTGCCTGAATGACAATTTCATACTGGTTTTCAAGTTCATGATCTAAAAGCTGCGATGTGAGAACCAAATGTTTATTTCTTGACCTTTCATAGGCTTTTAAATAGAAAGGCACGTCACCACTGATGTGGAGTGCCCCTTTTAGATAATGATCTGGGTCAGTTACCTCTAGTAGGGCAATCGGGGTGTTTTCAGGTGCCGTCTCCTTCAGGTAAATCACACCATCTGCCTGGTTAGCTATATAGCTGATCTCCAACTTTGGACTATATTTGCTGCTGTGAATGATGGACACTGTAATTTGAACCACAGTTGGTTTGCAGCCCAGACTATTAGCAATAATTGTGAGCTTATGTTCAGGGGATGTCTCTGGACTTCTATTTCCAGAAAATGTAATAAGCCCAGTGGTACTATCTAAGGTAAATAGCTTCTTGGATTCATCCTGCACACGATTTCCATAAGAATAAGTGATTTCAGCATTAGGGCCGAGGTCTGCATCTACAGCATGAAGCTGTGCCACCACACTGTTGGAGGACATATTTTCGGGGATTTGGACATCAAACTCGGATATATTAAATACAGGGCAGTTGTCGTCAACATCTTGAATATTGATCAGAAGTGTCGCTGTTCCAGATAAAGGTGGTAGGCCACCATCCACGGCCACGATTTTCATTTCATACAAATCCTTTGCCTCCCTATCCAGTGACTGCTGGACAACAATGAAAGGTGTTTCACCATCTTTCAAATGGAAAACATTCTGGCTGTTTTCAAGATAATAATTCTGAATGCCGTTCTTCCCAGCATCATTGTCGTTGGCAAAATAGTCAATTCCAAACGATTTGCCTACAGGTGCATCCTCTGGAATAGAAAGTTTAATCACTTGTTGGGTGAAAAATGGTGCATTATCGTTGACATCCAGGATGACGATCTTAACCTTCACCATTTTCAGATACTGATCAACGCATAGAATAATCACATTTACTTCCTGCGTACAAGGAGCACCGTGGAATTCAATTGGACATAGAGCTTCCCTGTCGATTCTCTGCTTAGTTGTGTACATCTCCCCACTCTCACTATTGAGGGTCACATAATCCATTTCTTTCATGAATCTGTAAGCCAGTGAATCACAATCAGTATCTGATAGCAAAGGTAAATCATTGGCTATACTCCCAATATAAACCCCTTCTTCTTCATTCTCTTGCACTTTATATTCCAGTTCTGTGGCCAGGTGGCTATGTATCTTGTGGCAGAGCATCATTAGAAGTATGTAGACCAGTTTCTGTGGAACAAAATATTTGTTATTTAATGTGGTGATACAGGTATTAATAAATGTTTCACTTGCGTCTGTCGCTATGGATTTCAAAGGCAAGCAAAATCATTATTCTCTAAGACAGCTTCTTTTTTTTGGTTGTGAATTTTATCCTGTTAAAAGAGGACATTAATCACTGGCCAGAATTCTACAGCCGTTGCGATTCACTGTTCCCGCAGGCAGCGCATTCCCTCTTACGGTTTCCAATGGAAAATCCAGTTGACAAGCGGCAGGAAGTTAGAATCCCACCGACAACAAACAGCGCACCACCGAGAAACAGTGGCTGGTGGACTGGAGAAGCTCGCCTACTATTATTGAAAATGACAGTATCAACATTCAACACTTTGAAATGTGATAGAGAATGATTTAATGGAGGATACGGTTTCCTCAGCAAGATTGTGCCTAAGCTGAGACCTTCAGCAAGATGTCTCACTGAAATTGTACAGAACCTTGGTAAGACTGCATCTGGAGTATTGTGGACAGTTGTGATCTCCTTATCCGCGGAAAGTTAAACTTGCCACCGAGGGAATGCAACAGAGGTTCACCAGACCCTGAGATTTATGAGGAGAGTTTGAGGAATCTGGGCCTGTATCTCAAAGAATCAGAGGTGACCTCCATCGAAACAGACAACTTCTCACAGAGCATGACAGGGTGGATGTTTGTAGGAAGTTTTGCCTGGCTCGTAAGTCTAGACCCCGGGACACAGTGTTAGAATAAGGGGGCGGGCTACTTAAGATTGAGATGAGGAAGATTTTCTTCACTTACAGGGTAGAGAATCTTTGAAATTCTCTATCCCAGAGGGCTGTAAAAGCTCAATCATTGAAAATGTTACAGACAGAAATTGATAGTTTTCTGGATACTAATGACATCAAAGGATATGGGGATAACATGGGAAGGTAGTGTTGAGGTAGACTATTGGCTAGGTTCTAATTAAATAGCGGAGCACGCTTGATGAGTTTAATGACCTACTCCTATTCCTATCTTATGTTCCTGTGTTCATGAGCATGTCCTCCTTTTAAAGCAATTCACACTGAAAATACAAAACGATTTCTATTGATCAGACGATGGTCCCACTGATATGAAGAAAATGCTTAACCGGATAGAACAAGCTCCATTTGAACCATAATAGGACTAGTGTCTGAGCGGAAAGAGTAAATAGGGAGGTGACGAATGCTTTCAGCCAGCACGACATGGCAAGGGGTCGAGAGGTAATGAGACGTTTAAATAGAAACAAATGGCATGGGATAGATTGTATCAAAAAGAGCATGATTGATCAGCAAAGAGATAAGTTATAGGATATGAGTGTAAAAAGATGGTTTAAAATGAGAGGAAATGCAATGATTAAGCAGTGATTTTCAAACTGGTGGTCGCGACCCATGGATGGATCGGCGGATGGTATAGCATGGGTTGCCAAAAGGACAACAAAATAAATTCCAAATATTGCCCGATTGTGATGACGGTTTTATCTCAAGGTAAATTCTCACTGCGTTACAGTGTATAACCAAGCGAAGCTGATGAAAAAGCCGATGCCGTGCACTTCATTGCCTCTCTGGGCCAGAGTATAGGTGCGCAGTTCACAGTCAGAGAGCTGTAAAATTCTCTTGGGGTTGTATATCCTGTTAGTGTGTTCACTGTCAGTATTATGTCTTGAGTTCGGTGTGGCACTAACAAACCCCGTGCATCTTTTATCATTCTCTCAGTTAAGATGAATTTACAGTCTCCTCCAGCCCTACATGCCCCTCTGTCCATTCCTTCCACTTCCAAATTGTCTCTCCACATTGGGGCTCTTGTCCTTCAAGGACACTTCTTTTTTTCATCACGTCCCCCGCCGCTATGCATCCCCTTTACCCAGGTACTTGACCCCAAACATCCGGTTCTGCTGCGTAGCTCCATGGACTCCATCAGCTGAATTGGTTCCTCTGCAGCAAGGACTTTTGCATCTACCTTTATTGGGGCTTGAATTGTTCACAAAAGATGGCATTAGCTGGCGACTAAATTACGCTTATGTATATAGGAGCCAGTAAAATGTTGCAGGTGTATGGAATGGAATGTGTCTGCACGTTTTGCATATTGGTCAGCTGAGCTGTGTCCAGCATTGTATTTTTTTTAGTATGCTTTCAGTCTGTTACACATTTACCTGGGAAAAGGTACCGACAGGCCACCAGTGACTTTCTGTCTGACCGTGTTTTTAGTTCAGCCATTAGGGCTCCTGTTTCTGAAGTTGAGGTTTTCAGTTTAATTTACTATCCGAGTTTGTGTTTGGTTTCGAACGCGTGAACTTGATGTTGTTAAAACTGTGCAATATTGAGCCTATTAATCTTTCTGGCGTTTGCTCACAATTTTCCAAATGCTGACAATGGGTGTGAAGAAATAAAATAATCAAATGATCCTGAGTTCCACCCTTTAGCAATGTGCCAGGGTGGAGCTGTTGTTTAACGTGAAACAGCAGCTCAATTTAAAAATATACATTCAATAATACAGAAGTGCCAATAATAAGTGTGACTTTTTAAAAGTACTTATGGAGAATCTTTTGTGAAGGTGGCATGGGTCGCGATAGTCGGCCATTCTGTAAATGTGGGTCGCTCGAAAAAAAGGTTGAAAAACACTGCAATTAAGAATGAATTAGTCTGCCCCTGCAGCATCATGCTTACAGTAAAAAAGGAGAACTAGGAGCAATAATACATTACAAGGAAACAGATAGATTTGGGATTACTAAGACACGATTAGAGAAAAATCAGGACTGCAAATTAAACATCACAGGATATAACATATTTACAAAGATGGAGAGGGAAAAAGGGATGTCGTGCTGCTGAATCTACTGAAGATCACATAATGAAAAGGGACACAGCTATCAGTGAGACAGAAATAGAATCCATGTAAACAGAAATAAGAGATAACAAAAACAATTCATCACAGTTATTGGAGTCATCTCACAGCACCTAATAAAGGAAGGGATCGGGAGGAAGAAATACTAAAGCAAATTAGGAAAATGAGTAGAAAACATAAGATAATAAAAATAATCATGGAGGATTTCAACTAACCTGACATTATTTTGCCATGACGTGGAGATGCCGGTGTTGGATTGAGCACAGTGAGAAGTTTTACAACACCGTGTTAAAGTCCAACAGGTTTGTTTTGAATCACTAGCTTTAGGAGCGCAGCTCCTTCCTCAGGTGGACTAAAAAAAAACTGATCAAATAATCCTGAGATTCACCTGAGGAAGGAGCTGCGCTCTGAAAGCTAGTGATTGGAAACAAATCAGTTAGACTTTAACCTGGTTTTGTAAGGCTTATTATTTGCCAGCAGAAGATCGGTAAAGGGTATAGGAAAATGGAGTTCCATTAAAGATTCCTTTCTAGCATCGTATGTAAGAAGCCCAACACCGGAGGATTTACTGCTGGGTTTGTGAATGTAGAGAGGAACACCTGGACAATAGTGACCATAATATAATACGGCCTTGGAGAATGATGGAAGCATGGCAAGGACCAGGGTAACAGATTGGAGAAAAGATGATTTTGAGGAACTAAGCATGGAACTTTGGAAAATAAAAATGGATCACCATATTGTTAAAACAATGATGTGGAACAGCAATGGGAAACATTTGGTGCTCAACCGAGACCAAGAAAAACATATTCTGCTAAAAATAACAACATCTAACAACACAAGTGAGGAAGAATAACGCCATGAGGGAAAAACTGAGGGGAGGAAAGGGGCAGATAATAAGCAGAATTTCTATTCACTGTTGGGGGGTGGGGTCGGTGGGTGGGGGTGGGGGGATGATTTGTAGAGCAAAGCTGGGCCAGCGCAGAATTCCTGACTGCCAACCTATATGCTGGTTTCCCAACTCCATACTGACTCTGGCACTTTTCCTGAAGGTGGGATGGTTACCTGCCAGCAATCAGTAGGTATCCAACTGATCCACTTAAAGGCCAATTGACACAAAATTAAAGGCTATGAATAAATGTAGTCATGGAAAAATAAAATAGAGGATCTTCCGGAGACTGAAGAGAATGCGGAGGTCGATACCAGAGGGACAAGTTCTGGTGAGTAGTATAAATGCATATAAAGAGGAACAAGATCATGAGGGAGAAGGGAATGAGGGCGATGCTGATGGACTTAGATGAGGAAGGAAGTGAGAAGGCTTGAGTGAAGCATAAACACTGGCAAGGACAGGGATTAGTTCTGTGCCGAATTTTCTATGTCATCCTGCGTAATTCATATCTCCTCAAACGAAATTTATCCAAAAGAAAAAACTGCCTCCATGCTGAGACGGAACATCTTGAATAGAGAAAGTAGCAAAGCCAATTATACTCAAGACAACTTCCTGCCAAATGCACTTAAAAATTGCCAGTTTGCATACTTTTCTCCTCCACTATTGATTCCTTTCCATTTATTTGGCACATACTAATGGCAATGACTGCAGAGGTAAAACTATTACCAACAACATCAATGTATATTTATATAGTGCCCAAGGTGCTTCATGGGAGCAGTATAAAAAATTATGACACCAAGCCACGTAAGGAGATATCAGGTCAGATGATCAAAAACGTGGTCAAAGAGGTGGCTTTAAGGAGTGTCTGGAGGAAAGCGTGACAGAGAGATGAAGTGGTTTAAGGAATGTGATTGCAGAACTTGGAACCTCAGCAACAGAAGGTGCAGCGGTGATGCAATTAAAATAGAAGTTCAAGAAGCCAGAATTAAATGATTCCGGGTATCTCACAGATTACAGAAGTATGGAGGCAATGAAGGGATCTGAAAATAAGGATAGGAATTTTAAAATCAGGAGCTAATGTATGCCAGCCAGCGAGGGGTGAAAAGCAAATAGGACTTGGAGTGAGTTACAGCACCAGTAAGCTACCTTATGTTGTTAAAGAATTATATAATAGGGTTGGGGGATTTACACTAATTTATGTAAACATTCAACACTGTAAATAGAACCATGGAACTCCTACAGTGCAGAAGGCCAGTCAGCCCACCAAGTCTGCATCGACACTCTGAAAGAGAACCCAAACTAGCTCCATTCTCTCACTCTATCCCCATAAGTCCACTAACCTGCACATTTCTGGACTCTCAGAGGCAATTTTAGCATGGTCAACTCACCTAACCTGCACATCTTTGGACTGTGGGAGAAGTGGAACACCTGGAGGAAACCCACACAGACTCGGGGAGAAAGTTCAAACTCAACACAGACAGTCACCCAAGACTGTAATTGAACCTAGGTCCCTGATACCATGAGGCACCAGTGCTAACCACTGGCACCGTGCCGCCCTGTCTCAGACTTGGCTGTACCTTAAATATGCAATATCAAAGAGAGAGCAAATGCCTCCCAAAAGAGTCAAAGAGAAACTGTAGAAAAAGAAATCACCTTGGACTGCTCCTGTTCTCTTTAAAATGATTGGAAGAATGTCTGATTTCTGGTCAGTTGTCCTTGCAGATAAAAGTTGCATGGCATGGAGAAAGTGAAAATAATCTTGGACAAGCCCCCAATTCCACATCCTTTGACATATTAAAACGAAGCACCAGGGTCCCAATGGTTAGATTTATGATGATCATGGTAGCTATATCATAAATGTATTAAAATTCTGCCCCTGGGTGTCTGAAGGGGCTTATTAAACACATACAATGGATTGGGAAGGTGGTGGATTGAGTGCTCAGCATCGTCTTTCTGCCATGCTATCTTGTCCAAGAGGGGAAAGATAGCAAATGCCCCTCCTGCCCAGAGTCCAAATGAATGTTTTAAGTGGGTCTAATTCTCCAGGGAGACTCTTCACCACATGGAAATGGACAACCTTCCAACAGAATCTGAGGGATGTCCCTAAACATTGGGCATGCTTTAATCCATAAAGAGGAGCCCTGACATCAATGGCTGCTCCTCTGGTAACGGTAATGCCCGCCCTCACTAATCAGACTCCACAGCCCTTGGGAGATAGACGCATTTGGTATTTGACTGCAACACAATGGGCACGATTCAGTGGCTTTGTTGTGCTTAAGCAAGAGTGCAATGAGGCCGGTCAATAGTGGGGGAGGCCAAATATCAGAACCACGCCGGGTACCAAACCATTCGCCATGCAACTGGCCTGCTCCAATAGGCGAAATCGGGATCCCACTGTAACATGGCGAGAAACTAATAATCACCACTTCAGCCCAATTTCCAAACAATTAATGGGAGCCACCCTATGTCCAATGGCCTCACGTGGCAAAATCGCCTCCCCAGCAAGAGATCTCGCGGGCGCTGATTAATACACCTTTTTAAAAACATGAACCTGATGAAAGGCCTGCTGCGAGGACCCGAGGAGGGGAGTAGCCATCTTTGCTCGCAGACACAGGGCGCTGGGGCGCTGGGCTTGCTGCCCCTGTGCTCAGAGGAGAGGAGAGGAGGGGGGGGGGGGGGGGGAGGGGGGGAGGAGTGTACGGGGGCGGAGGGGGGCAAGATACAGGTCCAGCTTCCATTGGGGTGGGCCACTATGGGGTTGGGGGTATCAGCTGGGGGAGTCTCTGCTGGGGAGCGGGGGGGGGTGGTAACTGCACTCAGGTCCTTCATGCCAACGTCTGGATTGTGTGTACCTGTTCCAGGGGCAACCCTAGCCCCTGCCTGTATGCCCCACTGACCACACGTAACTTTCACTGACCATGGAGGCCTCTGGCCGTGCTGCTGAAGGCTATAGCTAATCAGGAATGGGCAATCGTTGTTAAGTGACAACTTCACACATCCCAAATAAATTCCCATGGGTAGGCATGCCATGTAACATTGCCTAGTATCCCAATAAAACCGCGATGCTGCCCAAGCCCTAGCTGCCACTTACTTCCAGCTGGCACTGGCTGCCCTGTGGCTTACCGTCAGGGATCCCAGGGGCAACAGGACATCCCTCCTGACCTCGACTGCCCGTAGGAGTCTCCCCAGGTCTGCATCGCTTAGGACAGGCGAGAGTAAGTCAGTGGTGAGAGTGAGTGAGAGATTGTGGAATGGTTTAGGAGGCATGGGGCAGTGAATTTGGAGAAGCCTGACATGCTGGGTGTTGAGTGGAGAGGGAAGTTGGAATCAGTCACTTAAGGAAAGAAAATGAGGGGCCTAGGGTATTCAGTATTATCCAAATGTGGCTCCATCTCAGGAGGTTGGTTGGCAGAGTCTTTACAGGGATTTGGGTTCACCTACATTTCATTATTGGGTCTGAGAGTGATCTTGGACAATGTGTCATGGGAGTGTTGAGTTTGGTGCTGGCTTTGCAACATTTTAACATTCATGTTACCAGCAATTAATCTGAAACAATTATATATACTGCTCATAATCCATTGACGTTTTTGGAGCGATTCAGGAATAAAAATGCCATTCAGGAATAAAAATGGCAGGCTGTTTCGATGGAGTTTATTGTTACCGCCATTTCATTTAAGAATTATACATGTGGCAGGATGAGAAAATGCGATAGCCGATGCTTTGTCACGAATGTGATAAAGAGAAGCAGGTTCGATGGTGGAAGAAGAACTAAAATGGTCTGTATTATTATCAATGTTTGCAAGTTTTGTTTTTGTTTAATTAAATGTATATTTATTGCCAATTGTTCTTAATGGAAAAGTGAAAAGGTGAAAAATGAAACCATCTTTGAAGTTGATGGTTTATTTTTTTCTTGGGGGAGGTATCATGGGAGTGTCCCTTTAAGAAATGTTTTTGTCTTATCACATGGGTTCAGTGATCTCATTGTGCGGGTGGAGCTGGGCTGTGGCTCTGGGAGTTGGTTTTACTTTCGCTTTGAGTTTGAACTGGTTTTGTTCTGCACAGGTTGAAAGATGTTTTTTTTTCTCTATTTGCATTTTAAAAGCCACTGTTTCCAGACTGCTTGATGACTTGAAAAGAAATAACTGTTTTCTGGAAGAAATTCAAACCTGCTGTTTTGGAAAGGAAACAGGAGCATCCATACCAGGTCTTGAGTGCTGTGTGCTGGGCCACCCATCTGAAAAGGGTTTTCTGGTTTATGGGATCTTGTTATTAAATTGGAACAGCTAAAGGGGGAATTTATTAAGGGTTATACATAGAGTATTGTAGCTGTGTGGGGTATTTATGTTGCTGGTTGATAAAAATGCTTACCATGTGTGTTTATAAAAATGTTAGCTAAATTTGTAGCATAAACTTTGTTTTTGATTTAAAGTGCTTGAGGCCTCTGTTGAATAATACCTGAAAGGCAGGCCCTTGTGTTCATCATAACCAAAATCAATAAACAGTTGTAGGTCAGGTGAACTCTTTTCTAAACCCTGGCCCATAACAAATGTTATTTACATTGGACAGAAGGGAGGGCTAGCTGATTCTGTAAGTTCAGCCATGCCCCACAGGGTGCAACAATGGACACTATGATGAAAATCCAATAAAGAGTGGACAAAAACACACAGCATTGTTTCATCCAGAATAAAATAAATGATCCTAACTTCCCTACAGTCATCAAAACGTGCCAACCATGAGGCAGTAAATTCAAACAAATAATAATGATACACATGAATGAAGTGAAATCAATGCAATGTGAAATATTTACAATTAAGAATTAATTTTGGAAAACACCCGTGCCACCTTTGTAATCTAAAGCCTTGTGCAACTAAAAATGGAGTTGGACAGACCATGATGCAGAGCCTGTCTGTTTGACCAGGAGACTCTTTTATCGCCCACTTGTTAGCCGATGGTGGGCTTCACCACTGAAAAGCTTTCTCCACCGCAGAATGACACGTCTCCCGTGCACACTGCCAGCACTTCAAATTTTAATTGTAATCATGTGGGAAATGGGGAAAAAGCAAAGGAGGGCAAATGGTGCACACTTTGGCTTGTCCCATCAGGAATGGAATTCAATTGACAAAATCCCCTCCCTCTCCCTTTTGTAACAAACCTTTAACATTTAGTTTCAGAGGGTGTCGACTGGATGTTGTGCCATCTTGTTCTTAACTTGACCATTTTTAGAAAGGCTCAGGTTCAATGAGAGAGCAAAGTAATAATAATAATAATCTTTATTGTCACAAGTAGGCTTACATTAACACTGCAATGAAGTTACTGTGAAAAGTCCTCAGTTGCCATATTCCGGCGCCTGTCGGGTACACAGAGGGATGTTTGGCATATAACTAGTTCACCAATTTTGGATAATGTGTTATTGGTACAAGGACCAAAACAGCTTCACCTGCCTCCCACATTCTGGACTCTGCTTGCCCTGTCGACGGCTATACCCTAAGTTTTGTTTTTAATCCCTCGAGAAATATGCACAGTTGACACACCAGTTTCTGTGTCGAAGCAGCAGCTTTATTTACCATGCTTTTAAAATGTCTGCACTCTCATGCTTCCAGCTCCTAGCTTTCAGTTTAGTTTCAATTTGACCATAACCCAAGGTTAACTAATAGCACACAGCACACAGTGAAAAGTCAACTGACGCACACAATCAAATACCAAGCAATTACACAACTGAATGCAACACTCAGATCTGCATAAATAACTTTACATGAATCCGGCAAGGAATAATTAAAATATGTATTTTTTTAAATCCCGAAAGCACCTTTAATGATGCAGTATATTTTTGGAACAAAGAAGAATATGTTAATCTGACTAAACCCATGGGTTGATTAACAGCAGTACTGCAAGGGTTAAAATATCTGGACTGCAAATGCAATCATTCATTTTGGCGGATGTAATATCAATTAAAACAGTGACCGATTATGGTGTCTAAACTGATCAATCTCAAGTGTGCTGTGTTTGTCATGCCAGATATGTGTACATGGAAATTTTAATTTACATTGACTAAGATTTGTGTCCGTAGAAGCATTCCAGAAAATAGACATAATATTATCAATGTCTTTGAAACATTCTGCTTAGTATTTTATTTTTCAACAGCACAGTAATTCTATCATTTTTTACATATCGGGATCAACTAGGCTTCAAAAACATGATATGTGTCGTCACTGATACCTTTGGAGAAAAATTGTCCAGTTCTTAATGCTTTCAGTTTCTTATTGAACATAGGCAAGAGGCATCTAATTCAAGGAACAGTTTTAACATTTTATAGAACACATTCTAAAACTGGGTTGTCTCTTAAATTGTACATGTAAGCCTCTCCTTGTTTGAAAGCCTCCTCCAGGAGAAAATAATTTATGCGTAACCAATCAATCTCAAGTGGACAGCACGGTAGCATTGTGGATAGCACAATTGCTTCACAGCTCCAGGGTCCCAGGTTCGATTCCAGCTTGGGTCACTGTCTGTGCAGAGTCTGCACATCCTCCCCGTGTGTGCGTGGGTTTCCTCCGGGTGCTCCGGTTTCCTCCCACAGTCCAAAGCTGTGCAGGTTAGGTGGACTGGCCATGATAAATTACCCTTAGTGTCCAAAATTGCCCTTAGTGTTGGGTGGGGTTACTGGGTTGTGGGGGTAGGGTGGAGGTGTTGACCTTGGGTAGGGTGCTCTTTCCAAGAGCCGGTGCAGACTCGATGGGCCGAATGGCCTCCTTCTGCACTGTAAATTCTATGCTAATATGCTGGGACTGATCTTCCTCTGCTTGATGCTCTGTGAATTCTTGCTCAAGTGTGTCAGACAGAGCAATATAGATTGGAGACTTGCCCCACTGGATTTCCAACTCCTTTGCATTTGACATTAGGGGCAGCATGGTAGCATAGTGGGTTCTGGGTTCAGCACAGTTGCTTCACAGCTCCAGGTCCCAGGTTCGATTCCCGGCTTGGGTCACTGTCTGTGCGGAGTCTGCACGTCCTCCCCATGTTTTCATGGATTTCCTCTGGGTGCTCCGGTTTCCTCCCACAGCCCAAAGATCTGCAGGTTAGGTAGATTGGCTATGCTAAATTGCCCTTAGTGTCCAAAAAAGGTTAGGTGGGGTAACGGGGATAGGGTGGAGGTGTGGGGATCGGGTGGAGGTGTGGGGATAGGGTGGAGGTATGGGCTTAGGTAGGGTTCTCTTTCCAAAGGCCGGTGCAGACTCGATGGGCCGAATGGTCTCCTTCTGCACTGTAAATTCTATGACACAGAATTCATGGATGGGGTGTTTCCATCTGAGCTTGACAAGAGTGTCTGAACAATATAATAATCAGTCGGCATTTGGTAGAAAAACCAAAATGCATAAATTTTCTGACTGAGAGACAACGAAAGAGAAGATGACAAAAAAGTGGGAATCAGCGTTTGCCCTTTAAGCTTGAAGGATTAGAAAAAGAGCAACCATGACATCTAGATAAATATTAAATGACCAGCAAGAATTATATAAAGAGGAAAATTACCTGTGTTTGATTTTTAGAGGAATCAGAATGCTGTACATAAGGGTCTGGCACATAGGGGGTTAACGTGGGACTGAGCACAGTACTGCCCACACAGTGATGTGAGACAACACATGACCTCTATCTCGGGATCAGTGCAATGTTGAGCAGAGCTCTGTGTAGAAACAAGCATGGGGACAACTCCTAGCTTCGACCTGTGCCTATGTTTATAGTTTCTAGTAAGTATTAAATACTGACTGTTGAACTACCAAAGACTATGAATACTTGAATAAGAGCAACTTAAATACGCCCAACACCTTATGACATGGAGGTGGAAAATGGATCTCAAATCCTCACAGAGACTGCGGAACAAAATTAAATCCTGAAAAACTGAAGGAAAAATCAAAGAAGCATATGAATCTCAAGAAGCAAAGGCTTCTTGAGAAGAAGGAAATCACCAGAGCAAAGTTCCAAAAAAAAGACTTGGAAGCTGAAGGCAAGTTTGAAATTCCTCACTGCAGCATAAAACTCTGTTGTCTCCCGTGGACATCCAGCTTCACTAGCCAGATTTTGCAGAGCCAACAGACCTAGCATGGGTGACCTAAACATTTAACCTGCCTGAATAATACTAGTGCTGATGAAAGTTAAATACCAAAGTGGTCAGAAGTTGCCGTTTAAATCACAGTCTGGGAAACCCAATTCTCAAGGTCATCCTGAACAAAGAAGATAGTAATAATTAATTTTAAAAATTCATTGGGACTGAGTAGGTAGTGTTGAAAATTCAGCAAAAACTGGGATTCGATGCTTCCAAAACCCGAGACCATTATACTAAAGTGAAGAAGATGCTAACCAGTTGATCCAGGCAGCCATTGTTGAAAATTTAAATGCTAAGATCATGAACGCTATTACTGCGGACCAACAAGGGCTGGAAACCCCTTGTGAAGAAGTGTACTGCGATTTTTCAAAACCTCTTAAAGCTGAACCTGCAATTAAAAATTTCAAACCACAGATCAGAAATCCACTCTTTCAGATCAAGTTTGGCTTGTCCAGGGCCACGATCATTCACAAAATTGGAGGATTTGGAGAAAGAGGTTTCTTAAATGCATCATTGCTTCAGGCCTCGTTAAAAATACGGAGGCGTGGGTGGCAGGGTAGCGAGTGGTTAGCACTGCTGTCTCGAGGCGCCGAGGACCTGGGTTCAATCCCGGCTCGGGGTCAATGTCTATTTGGAATTTGTACATTTTCCCCGTGTCTGCCTGGGTTTCACCCCCACGACCCAAAGATATGCAGGGTGGGTGGGTTAGCCATGCTAAATTGCCCCTTAATTGGGAAAAAATAATTAGATACTCTAAAGTTATAAAAAAAAAGTACAGAGGCTGAACAAATTGACACACTACTTTATTGGGTAGGCCCGATGCCAGAGATCGAATAGCTAGAATAGGAATCATCTGCAAAATATGATGATGTTTTAAAATAATTTGCCGCTTATTTTAATCTCAGAAGTAACAAAATCCTTGAATGGGCTAAATTTAATAAACATGTCCAGCACTAGAATCTGTCGATGCTTTCATTAATGAGCTGCGCAGAATGATTGAGGATTGTGAGTTGGTGATCTGAAATCGGAACTAATCAGGGATCGAATAGTTGTTGGTGTGGTGTTCAACGCACACATCAAGCAAAGGTAGATCTTGAGAAAGTCATTCAGATTGTCAGGCAAATTGGATTGCTGCACTGATCCATATGAAGAGGAGAAAGGAAACCATGGTATTATAAAAACTCCACCGTCCAGTTAGATAAACAGCACAGAAACAGGGTTCTTGGTCACCGAGGTATTACATTCGGCGACCAGTTAGAGAATCCGAGTTGCCGACCAAATTGGGAGCGGCGCCGCTTTCGCGATGCACAGCCCGCTCCAGTGTGGCATACTCTAGAAGTACGCTGCACAAAGTATTGATGGCCTCAGGACATTGCCTGAGACCCGACCCCCCGATGTCCCGTCCCTGACCGACCAAATTCCCAGTGCCGTGCGTCTCTCATATTCCCGCCCGTCGGAAACACGGCGTGGCGGCTGCGGACCCATGTGTAGAAACGAGCATGGAGACATCTCCTAGCTTCGACCTATGCTTATGTTTATAGTTTCCAATCAGTATTAAATACTTACTGCTGAACTACTATGAGACTATGAATACTTGAATAAGAGCAACTAAAATACACCCAACACCTGAAGACATGGCCGTGGCAAATGGATCTCAGAACCTCACAGAGTCTGCAGAAGAAAATTAAAATCCTGGAAATCTGAAGGAAAAATCAAAGGAGCAGATGAACTTCAAGAAGCAAAGGCTTCTTGAGAAGAAGAAAATCACCAGAGCAAAGTTCCAAAAAAAAGACTTGGAAGCTGAAGGCTTCCAAGTTGGTGGGTGGGAGGGGGCGGGGAACATTATTTTTGGCGCTTGGGACACTGTGGGGGGTTGGGGGGGAGGGAGTGGGGGGTTGGGGGGGTGGGGGGGTTGGGGGGGGGGGGGGTTGGGGGGGTAGTCTGGGGAATGCGATCCGGCCGAAGAGGGGACTATTTCGTGGGCCAGGTCCGCTAGCGGCTGCTGCAGGCTGCCGCCATGCGCATGCGCGGCCACGGACTCGACACTTCTCTGGGGCACATCGTCAGCTAGAGCCGTGTGCTCTACGCTGCCATCCTGCTAGCCCCCAGTAACACAGGGAATTGGTGGCCATTTGCACCAGTTTTCAGGCGTGATATGCCACTGTTCCCACGCTGGCGTGGGGACATAGCCCCATAATCGGAGAATCCAGCCCAGGGAGACAGCAGACCAAGGGAAGCAATACCTGAACTGACCAGTACAGTGACCATGCAAGTAAAAGCCTCCGACAAGCTTGATCAATCTCCGGCAGTTTCAGCCCAATGCTTTCAATGGACACTTCGGTAAGCTGTGCAAAGCCAAAATATCAGAGTGCACAGAAGATCCCAAGTGGATTCACGAGGTCGAGACAGCACACAAAGAGGATTAACAACTATGTTTCTCTGTAGAAGTCAAAGTCGTCCTGTAATTTTATTCTGGAAGGTGGACATCTTGGTTAATGGTCACCTCACAATCTTTAAGTTGAACATGGGAGTAAGTTCTATGGTCCTATCGGACAAAGATCCGTGGCTGAGGGGTCTCTGACTATGACCAACAGCCACATCACCTTATATCTGGACGAATATGGCCCCCAGGCATAGGCATGATTCTGGAAACATTAAAACATGGAGGTAAACAAACCTTGGAGCTGATGTACTTCATTTAGTAACCAGCCTATTTCTCTCTTGAGCAGAGATGCCGAGTAGTCCGAATCTTTTCCAAATGACAAAAGATGTCAAGGCACCACTGCCCGAAATTATATAGAACTACAAGTTTCCAAGAGCTTGACTAGTAATTTAGCTCTGAATTGTCTTCTCTCTTTGCTGAGCACGTTTGTCCACTTATTGGTCAGACCAGCCAATCACTTAATTCGTTACCATGACACCTCGGGTACATGAGAAAAACAAGCACTGAAAAGAGCCTCAACGTCAGGCTCCATTTGAGAAATAAACCCTGTGACCACAGAACAGATGCTACAATCCCCTGCCGCACAACATTGCCACAAAAGAAGCTGGATCTGAATAGCAGCCGTCCATTGACGACAGCACACCACACAGCCTAATGCAAAGTTGAGCTTACTACAGAGTCACACTTTCACAAAAGGAAGAGCCATCTTCCCGCCCAGCGTGCATCACTGAGAGCTGCATGAAGGAAGAAGAGAAATTCAAACATTGAAGAAATGAGCCCGGAGTTTGTCTACACAGTAAAGAGCAGGATAAACCAACCACCATTCATCACTATAATTGGGGAATCAACAAAGAGTGATTCAATGACAAAGAATTGAAAAAGAGAATGAAGAGGCACGCAGATGCCGGAACAACCGCTGTTGCAACAAAATTTACCCCCAGTGACAGAATAACCACTTCTCCGACAGGAGAGGGAACGAGATATGAAAGGATTGTAAGGTCTTCAGACCACCTGAACCTATGAACTCAGCGATGTGAGAGGGGAGATCGGGTCACAGTAATGATATAAACGATGGAGTAAACTGGGATAACTTGTAAATAAGCTGAATAAAGACTTGGGGGGAAGTTGTAGAAGTATCTGGCCCATAAATGTTAAAATGAGACTGAGGTCAGTACCATTCACAGAGTGATGTCAGAGAACACATGATGCACACCTAGGGTCAGTGTAGTGTTGGACAGATCCGTGTATGGAAATAAGCATGGCGGCAACTCCTAGCTTAGACCTAGACCTATACATATAGTTTTGAATAGTTAATAAATACTTACTGTTGAATTACCTAAGACTATGAATATCTCAATAAGACCTACCAAACAATGCCCAATACCTGACGACAAATCCTTTAAATTGATGGCAAATAAGCCTTTGAAGGCCTTTGACAATGCCCATTCCAGACATGACTTTTCCTCCCATGATATACAGATTAGTGGATCTCAGGATGACATGGAATTCCAAGGTCAAAGAAATACTTCCTCCAGCTGTCACTAAATTCAATATGATAACCATTTTGCACGCACAGCAATGGGGTGAATGGCAGTGGTAGCTAAGAGAGGAATGTTGACCAAGACATCAGAAGAACATTTTTCTCTCCTTTAAATTGTATCATGCGATCCCTAATATCTCTGAATCACAGGGACGAGCAGATTGAATAAGAATTTAACACCTCATTGAGAGGACAACACTGAAAAATGGGAGAAATTCTGCATATGTTTAATACAGTTTAGCTAGAATTCAAATGGAACCTGTCAGGCCTCATCAAAATTCAGAATGGAGAACTGCAAATGGTTTGATTGTGGAATCGTTGTGAACTCTGACTTCAGGAAACAACTGTTGTTTTGCAACCATTTATTTGAAATGTTAATATAATCAGATTGACAGATAGTAGCATGGATTATTTGCTTTTCACAGAATGCGAACCAATTAAAGAAATCCATTATGAGGGGTCCAACCCTCTCTGGGGAAAATATATGAAGAAAATAACAATTTTTGGACTTTAACATCTTACTTTACAAGGGAAGCAAGTTATCTGTATGATTGGTTGCCTGAAAAACAACGGCTAACATGGAGTTCGATGGTGTAAAACATTACTCAAGGCTATTAGTTTCAAATGCGCTAACAATATCTGGTGAGGGATGATTTTGATCTTTGCAACCTCTCACCTTGAAGGTTTCAGCAAGAGGCAAACCTGACAATTTAATCCATAGATCTCAGCGTGTATAATGTGGAGCACCATTCTGAAGAGGCAGTATTGGCAACTTATGGACTGATGCTAATTTAGTTGACCGTGATAGGCCTCTTGCACCCCCCTCCACCCCCACCCCAACCTCCACTTGAGTACTACCTGAAGTGTGCTCCATCTGTAATGGTTTGAAACTGCTTTAATCAGTCTTCCCTTGCAGTTACCAACAATCAGAATTGCAGCTCCTGCTGTAGATCTTAGCACCGTCATCCTCCTTCTGCACTGTCGGGATTCTGCAGATTCTATGAGGGGAGCATAATTCTTGTTTGAACTGGAAGGGAGTGAATAGTGCTAGGTCGAAGAGGGTAGGGTGGTAACAGAATACAGAGGAGATGAGGAATGCCAGCCTGAATTGAGTGGAGATTAGGAAAAAAGTACAAGTATCAACTGGAATGATGAGAAGAGGTATGACTACCTCTGAGGAAACGTGAGGAATTGGGACCCTTTTGAACGGTGCCTCTGTGAATTGAGTGGTCAAGGCAGTTGGATGAGTGGCAGTGATTGCTGAGGTAACCTTTAAGAGGGTGATGGTCAATCAGTCTGTTGAAACTCCACATGTCAATTTGTATGTCATTTTTTTCGATTAAAAAACTAACAGTTGTGAGGTACAGAGATGCGTATGATCTATGCTCCCTTGCATCCCATACCCCGCTTTTAACACCTGCAGCTGAACACAAAAGCAAAATACTACAGATGATTCAAATCTGAAATACAATTTCAAAATGCTGGAAATATCATTTAGTCTGACAGCATGTGTGGAGTAAGGAGCAAATTTAGCATTTTGGGCTGATGATCTTCTATCACAACTCATTAGTCCTACCATCCAAGGCCCAAAACAGCAATTTACATGCATTTTGTTCCATTTATTACATTGCATTGGCTGCTCAAGATGCGGTCTCCTCGACATGGATGGGACTGAGGTGGACAGGTCGGGAAGGGAGAAGGAGAAAGAAACTGGACTGGGTGGGACTGAAATGAGCTGGCCCTCTGATGGGAACAGGAGTCCATTAAGGAGGTAATCCTCCACTCACCCACTACATTACTCCATGTAGTGAGAACTGATGGGCTGGGTTTGAGGGCTGGATTCTCCGTAACCCCCACCTTCTGTTTCACGCCAGTGGAGCACCATTGGCCGGGGAGGGATCTTCTGCTCCCGATACAGTCAATGGAGTTTCCTGTTTCATGCACCCGCGGTGGAGGTTCTCCATCGTTGGGACTGGAAGGTCCCTTCAGTGGGAGCGACTGGAAAATGTTAGCTTTGGTGCGGACCTCTCTCATCACTGGTTAAATACCAACAGCAGCAGCATGATAAGGTCCATAAGTGGCACTTGAATGGGTTTGCAGAGGGCATTTAGCCTCTTTTGTCTGTTGCACCATCTAATGAGATCATCGCTGATCCATGACTTAGCTCCATATACATTTGTTGAACAAAACCTATCAATTTCCGATTTAAATGAATATCAATTGCCTTTTGTAGGACAGAATTCCAGATCTTTACCACCCTTTGTGCGTCAAAATGTTTTCCCATTTTATTCCTGAAAGTTCTGGATCTAATCTCTTAGTTTTAAACTCTCCGATGAGCAGAAATATTTAAGGGTGTATTCTCCGCTGCCCCACGCCGGCAGAGGGACTCCCGTTTGGGCGGAAAATCGAGCGGCGGACTAAAAATGAGATCGGTGCCCAGTGCCGATGCCATTCTGATACTCTGGTTTCCCGCCGGCTGCAAGTCTTTATGAGCGGGTCCCAGGTGACATGGCCGTTCAGGGGGAGTAAAGAGGTAAGAAGACTCCAATCTTTTTGGGTTTGCCGGGGGGTGTATGCCTGGCCCTTAGGGAGTAGTAGGGGATAAATTGGAGCAAGTGCGCTCACTTGGATGTCACCTTCGGGACCAGGTTGCCCTGGCTGAGACTCCCATTGCTGTATTATTTCATAGGAACATAGGAATTAGGAGCAGAAGTAGGCAATTCAGCCCCTCAAGTCTACTCCGCCATTCAATCAGATCATGGTTGATCTCTTCCTGGTCTCAAATCCACCTCCCCATCTGTTTCCCGTATCCCTTTAACCCGTCTTTAAAATCAGAAATATATCTACCTCCTTCTTGAAGCTATTTAATGACTCCGATTCCACCGCACTATGGGGCAGTGAGTTCCACAAATTCTCCCGCCGCTACAAGAATTAGTTCCTCCTCATCTCAGTTCTAAATCTGCCACCTCTCAACCTATATGTGTGACCTATATCATTTTAAACCCACCCTCTAACTGAAACTTATAGACTCCTGTCTGCTGAGACCGCTGTCATTTGACGGTACCCTGCATATGTTCTGAGGGTTCCTGGTCATGTGAATCCCAACCCAACCCACCCCTCCCAAAACCCCATCCCCCAGCGGTATCATCAAGGGGATGGATGTGGTCATGCTCAATTGCCAGCTCACCAGGTGTGGCATTCCTCAAGACACTCCTCTGCAATGTAGCACCACAACAGAGGGAGTAAGGGATTAGCAGAGCTCACCTCAAACAAAAGACACATGCACCATAGTGGCTGGAATCCTCCCTGGCACACAGTCCCTCTCAGAGTAAAAGCCTTACCAATGACACTATCAGCTAGCCCACCCCTGAGGAGCATGAGGTGCCTCTAAGCCCTGTCTTCCTACCGCGTCCCTGATCCCATCCATCCTGCCCCTGGGCAGGGAACCTGACGAACTCCTTCACAACCTGTGTGTTAAGCCCAGGCTCCACATAACATGACAGCTAAGCTGCCAGCAAACGCACACATGCCTCGCTCACCCCCATTTGTTGGTCCTGCCCGCCACACAAGGATCTTAGTATGGAGACAAATGGCTGCACATAATGACAGCCTCTACCACACAACCAATTTCCACCTTTCTGGCAGATTAACACAAGTCCCACCCAGTAAGGAGACCCACATTAAACCTCACTGGGGTAAACAGGTCAGGTCAGCTACACAGCCTATCGCTAACAGGTTTCTGCGGGTGGGACCACAAAGGGCCCACCACTTCCTCCTCACGCGGGGCGCTCTTTCATCCCTGGGCTACGCCATGGGTCAGAGTTTCAGACGGAGGGAGCCGGAGGGAGGTTCAGACAGAGGCCCCGCCATCATCTGGCACAATCCCAACAACCCAACAGAGGCTCACACCCCCCCCCCCCCCCCCCCCCCCCCCCCCCCCTGGACCAGCCACATCCTTGAGCCCTGCCCACAAGCATGTCACCAAGCATGGAAGCGGTTGATGGCACACAGTGATCCCTCCCCACCCTACAACCCGGTGTCACCCTGCTGGTGGGCTATCACACGGCCAACCCAAGGAGGACACCCACAATAGACCCCATTTGGGTTGCAGAGCATATCGCTGCCATGGGTTGCGTTGGCCACCGGTACCCCTGCCAATAGGGATGAGTGATGGGGTTAGAGGCCTCCCGATGCCAGTGTGGTGTCGAAGGCATAGTGTCGGGGGAGTGGCCGAGGGGTGGGGGTGGGCCTGGCGGGGTGGGCGGGGGGGGGGTGGATGGAGAGGACATGCAGAGGCTGGAGCTACAGTGCAATCCATGGCCATCTTTCGACCGGGACCTGGGTGGGTACGAGAGTACTCAGCAAGGTAACATTTCTGCCTTTTCCCCCTGTCGAGAATAAATTTTGGCGTACAGCCAGGAATGGTTGCCCTCTGCCTGGCTGCAGAAGCTAATGCAGATGCACTGAGGCTCCAGGCAGGGGTGCTGCTTGGGGAGGATCCTGCACAACAGGAGCCTGTCCGAGAGGAACAAGGACCAGCTGGTGAGGCTGGAAAGCCAGCCATCCAGCAGGCCGTGGGGACAGGGGAATGAGGGGAAGACGTGGGGAAGGAGGCGTTGCACCAGGGAACATATATCGTTTGAGGACCTGCTGCATTGTACGTGTCGCCAAAGACCAGCTAACCAGAGACTATGCGACACCTGTGCCAGACGATGGCGCACCTGGAACAACAGGGGTATGGAGGAGGACACCTTCTCCGAGTGACGGTCAAGGTGACAGTCGCCCTGAACAATTTTGCCACTGGCCGAACAGGGGTATGTTTGGGATCTCACAGACGCCCATACACAGGTGCATCTGCGCCTTCACTGATGCCCGATACTACCGGGCAGCGGACTACACAAACATCAATGTGGACTGAGCCCATCAGGATGGCTGGGCAGCAAAATTCATCTCCATCGCTGGCATGCACCAAGTCCAGGGAGTGATAGACGGGATATATGACCCCCGTACAGGAATTGGCATATGACGGGGTTCCCTTCATGAATAGGAAGGGCTTAAACACATGAATGTACAGGTGATGTGTGACCACCCTCTGCATGTCATGCATGTCCATGCCCGATATCCAGGCAGTATCCACAACGCATATGGCCTGACGTACTCACCGATGAGGGGTTGGCTCTTGGGCGACAAGGGTTATCTGCTGCGGTCGTGGATAATTATGCCTGTCCGGAAGTCCTAGACCGATGCAGGAAATGCCAACCCCCTCCCCAGTGTGGCGCATAGGATGGGCGTGATGTCAGGGGTACAGAAGTAGTGGCGCACCCTGGCTGGCCTTGGAGGATTGCCCATCCTCACACAGCACTGCCTACCCATCCTCCTGGTGGGGTCATAAGAGGCGGGGTGAGGGGGGGGGGGGGGGTTGTGGGATGGGGGTGATGCTAAGGGCACAGAGGTGGTGTCTCACCTACGGGTGGTCGCCTCCTGCCCACCCTGGGGAAAAGGCTGTCCTGCCTCTTCTCCCATAGCATCCAGCAGCTCCGCATCCACAAACTTCAGGGGGCGTTCTCCTCGGTGCTATCTTCCTGGCTGGAATGAGTGTGTGTGGGAAGTGAAGTGCTTGTATCCAGCTCCAGCTTGTCAAGCTCCGGGGCCAATTCCGGCCCCAGCGAATCTGATGGTGGCGTCATTTGGGATTGCGCTAGTTTCACATGGCGAGACTGCTAGCCCATCAGCATGTCCTAAAAGGATCCGGGACTGGCACCACCAATGGGACCAGGGAACATCTCCAATTCAAGCCTTGCATGAACACTTACGGCGCGAATATCCGGAAAGCTTTCAAAGTTTTCAAAGGTTTCAGACTCAAAAACAGCTTCTTCCCCACTGTCACCAGACTCCTAAATGACCCTCTTATTGACTGACCTCATTAACACTACACCCTGTATGCTTCAACCGATGCCAATGCTTATGTAGTTACATTGTATATCTTGTGTTGCCCGATTATGTATTCTCATGTATTTTCTTGCATTTTGTTTAATTCCCTTTTCTTCCATGTACTGAATGATCTGTTGAGCTGCTTGCAGAAAAATACTTTTCACTGTACCTCGGTAACTTGACAATAAACAAATCCAATCCAATCCAATCCAAAGTGTTATAGCGAGCAGGAATTGCTGCAATCTTCCCTGTGCTCAGCCCAGCAAGGCCGCCAACGCGATTCAATATTAATTGGTCCACTTAATGGGGCCTCATGGACGTCTCGCCGCAAATAAAGGCTCGTCAGCTGATTCGCCGGCACCGCACTCGCCAGCACCCCGCTAACAAGCACTTGCTCAGCCAACCCCAGGCAGCTTGCAACAATGGCGCCGAGGAGACCAGCCCTAAGATTTGAGGACGCTGACCTGGGGAGCCTGCTAGATGCTATGGAGGCTAGGAGGAATGTCCTGTTTCCCCGAGGTGCCAGGAGCGTCCGCCATGGGGCAGGAGGACTTGCCTCGTGCTGAAAATCATCTACACTGGGCAGCATAAGTGAGTAGACACCAATTCCCCACCCTTTCAAGACCACCCCCATGGGAGCATCTAACCCCCAACTGTCCATGCAACACTCAACTCTCCTTCCACCCTCCCTTCCTCTTGAAACTTCCACAGCCTTTCATCCAAACCCGTCCCACTTCAACCCCCCCAACACTCACTTCACACCGACCCCTCTCAACTACTGTGAACCATGCTGGGGCTAACATGCGCTCTCTGTATCTCCTCAAGACATGCTCTTCCATAATCGCCGGGAGAGGCCCCAGACTGGTGGAGTTGTGCCAGACATCAAAATCGTTACCACATTTGATGAGCAGGCCCTAAAGGTGACTGGTGTGGCCTAGGACAGGGTGGGCACCAACACGGAGGCTAGCGGACGCCGCAGAGGTGAGAAACCACCAGGCCCCACCCGGAGGACCTGTCATACGTGAGTTGTTGGTACCTTATTGACTGACCCATCCTGCCCACTGACCACATGTCTATTCTCTCGCAGGTCGAAGTGCAGTGTGGTTTTGCAAAAATTTGCCTTGCACTGCAAATCCCAAGGAAACGAAATGTATGAACGGTAAATGTTCAGGAAATGGCTGCAATATAGTGGGGAGTCGGTAGGTGCATTAATTACGGCGTTAAAATTGAGAGAGCGAGGGCAGCACGGTGGCCTAGTGGTTAGCACAACTGCCTCACGGCGCTGAGGTCCCAGGTTCGATCCCGGCTCTGGGTCACTGTCCATGTGGAGTTTTCACATTCTCCCCGTGTCTGCATGGGTTTCGTCCCCACAACCCAAAAATGTGCAGCGTAGGTGGATTGGCCACGCTAAATTGCCCCTTAATTGGAAAAAATAATTGGGTAATCTAAATTTATAAAAAAAAAAAATTGAGAGAGCAATCATGTAATTTTGCCTCCGCATTTGATTCCACGATTCAAGATCAAGTAGTGTTTGGAATACAAAATGAGCGTCTGCGTGAAAAAATGTTTAGAAAACCGTTGATATAGTTTCAAGTGGCGATTAATATATGCAAGGCTAGTGATCAACCGAAATTGCCAAATTTGAAGCGACTGAAAAGGACGCAAAGACTGGAAACGTGGTCACAGCACCGCAAACAGCGCGCATCAGCAGAATGCCATTTTGACGAAGATGTCACGAGCATCATGACTTGCACACGCTGTAGAACTGCCCAGATACGAAAAAAATGTCCGCCGCTGGGCACAGCGCAGGAACTGCAGAAGGTTAGATCACTTTGCAGCACAGTGCCATTTTCCTCAGGTTGTTCCAGGACACAGATGAAGGAAGTCTTACACTGACCACAGGATAGTTAGAAGTGTCCAGAGAGAAGAAGCAGAGATTGAAAACTGAATCAAATACAGTGAACACGAGCAGTTCGGAGAAGCGGACCCTTTCTCATAGCGACAGTCACTGAGGTTGCTCCAAGGGTGAGGAATCTCAGGTGAGCCTCTCCAACAAAAGATGAGTCAGAAATTAACTGTAGATCTCAATCTGAATGGCATAGCAACACTATTTAGGATTGATACAGGTGCAGACGCGAATATGATTTTGTGGAAGATATTGCTGCAAGCAAATGAGACGCCGACCATAGGGAAGTCTAGGTGTTGACTGTTGGAATACAATGGGAGCACGGTCGTCACGGAAGGTGCATGGTGTCTGATGGTGAGACATGGAGGAATGGAAATTCCTCTCAACTTTGAGATGGTCAACGATGAGCCGATATCGATAGTAGGTGTGCAAGTTTATACAGCGTTGGATCTGGTCCGGAGCGTATATGCGACAGATACGTTGACGGATCAAGAGGAAGAAAACTAGGAAAGTCTATCACGTTTATTTAATGAGCCGGCAGAAGAAGACTGGGAATGTCCAACCGCTGTAGGCTACAGCAGAGACACCGATGAAAAATCGGACGATGAGCAATGTGAAGAGGACCAGTCACTCCTTCTTTCTCTATGTACGGTATCCGTTGTCTGTATTACATGTAAGAAACAACATTTTTCACTGTATACTATTACATGTGACAATAATAAATCAAATCAAAATCAAAAGGAAGGTCAAGACAGGTTGTTTGCAACTAGTGAAGTAGCGACCGCTAGTAGCATTCAAGTTGTACAGGATAAAAGTGAGACTGAAAGATCTCAGCTAGACTGTACAAAGGCTGATGATAGACGTGCAACAGTGATCAGGTCGCTAGAGAGCACCGCAATGAAGAACAGCCAACAAGGAGAAGAAGACTTCTTGGACAAGTTGGTTCCAGATCTGGAGCACAAAGAGTTTGAGCATACATTTGAACATCCAACAGGAACTGATGTTACAGAGCTTGATGGTACATCAGAGAATCGTAAGGACACGGATGGTAGACGAGTTGAATTTGAACCGATAAGGCATCAAGGAACTGCTCCTAAGCGCACCGAGACTGGTTCGGGTACCACAGAAATTACTTGGAGGTACGACTGTGATACCACTGGACAACCCGATGATACATGTCACTTGCATGGTAACAAAGTGTTGGAACTGGCAGTTATGCTTGCCGATCAGACAAGGGACAGCAGCACAGTGTATGCAACACAACTACCATTCAAGGTAGAACAGAAACATGCATGTGTTGACAAGGCCAAGTTCAAGAATAATGGCACCAATGTCAGGAAGAACAGGATGTTGTTTGGGAAACAACATTCCAATGGTCGGGTTGTGGTGATTCTTGCTGTCAATCCAGAGACCAAACAGGTTTTGAAAGCACAGGAAACACGAATGCAACATCACAAGCACAGAAACAGACCGAATCAGACGACGAACATGGTTCAACCATTCGAACATTTGACTGATTAGACTGATGATTTGTTGATGATAAAGAACAAAGAACACTACAACACAGGAACAGGCCCTTCGGTCCTCCAAATTGCGATGACCATTGCACCTGCCTAAACTAAAAGCATATGCACTTACTGAGCCGTATCCTTCCATTCCACCCTATTCCTATATTAGTCTCGATGTTCCCACCACCTGCCCATGCAGAGTGTTCCATGTAATTACCACCCTCTGTGTAAAAAACTTGTCTCGCACATCAGTTCTAAAGTTTTCCCTACGCACTTTAAACCTATGTCCCTTGCACTTGACTCTCTTATCCTTGGAAAGAGCATCTGACTATCCACTCTGTCCATGCAACTCATAATCTTGTAGACCTCTATCAGTTCGCCTCTCAACCTCCGTCGTTCCAGTGAGAACAGACCGAGTTTATCTAACCTCTCCTCATAGCTAATGCCCTCCATATCAGACAACATCCTAGATCCTAGTAAACCACTTCTGTACCCTCTCCAAAGCATCCACATCCTGCTGGTAGTGTGGCAACCAGAATTGTACACAGTTTTCAAAATGAGGTCTCATTAAGGTCCTGTACAGCTGCAACATGACTTGCCAATTTTTATATTCAATGCCCCGACCGATGAAGACCAGCATGCCGTATGCTTTCTTCATCACCTTATCCGCATGCATTGCAACTTTCAGTGATTGGTGGACATGCATGACCAGATCTCTCTTCTGTCAGTACTCACAAGAGTTTTACCATTTATTGTGTAATTCCTACATGCATTTGACCTTCCAAAGTGCATTACCTCACACTTGTCTGGATTGAACTCCATCTGTAATTTCTCCGCCCAAGAATCCAAACAGTTTATATCCTGCTGTATCCTCTGACACTCCTCTTCACTATCCGCTACTCCACCAATTTTTGTGTCGTCTGCGAACTTACTAATGTGACCATTACCACAGTGAAGATTGAGTGCTTACTGAAGGTTGTGAACTGTAAAAAGACTGAACAGTTTTTTTAAAAATGTTAGCCGCTCCTCGAACATTTCTAATGACAAGGCCATGATTTTGCTGTATTTTTCATTAAAGGTCTCCAATTGTCTTAAAGATAGGACTTATAAAGATTGGGGGTTAGTAGGTTATTTATTAATTGACACTGCACATCTGATTAATAGTGCATGCTACAAGGATGTAAGAAAAGTATCTTAAAGGATAATAACTTTTCTTTAGAAAAAAGGGGGGATGTGGTATTATCATACATGAAGGTAATGTAAGGGTTAATGACATGTATACAGACAGCCACTAGAGGGAGCTAATCCTAGCAGTATATAAAGGATGATGCTAAGCCTTGTGGGACAGAAGGTTGGAGTAAGTGGTAGGAGTAGGAGCTGGCTAGGAGAGAGCAAGAGAGCAGTTTAATCTGTTTGTGAGGTAGATGAAAATGAGTATAGTCAGTATAGTTTATGTGTGATTAATCAACTGTATGTTCCTTGGGGATAAACGCCGAATCCAATTAGTAGTGTTTAATAAATAGTTATGTCGGTTTACAAAACTCGTTGTTCTCTGATCAACACTACACATCAAAGCCATCTGGTTAAAGCAAGGCAGAGAACAACACATGCCCCAGCCTGGGGAAAAGGTTGTCCATCCTCTCCTTAGTGGCATCCAGCATTCTGTCGATCTCCGACACCTGGAACGCCAGAGTGGGTGTGGATGCAGCCATTTTCTTGTCTGGAATGACAGTCCGTGGGGACTTAAAAGTGTTCCAGTTAGTCAGGCACAAGGGGGGCCTGAATTGCTTGTCTGCAAGTGGGCAGCGTGCTAGTCCGTTTGCTTGACCTGAATTTCTCCTGACTGGCGTGCATAGCGGGAGTGTGAGGTTCTTGAGATTCAACTCCTGCAGCAGCATTTAGTCTCTCAAACGGAGATCCAGCGCTGTATCTCTTTATCTGTTCTACCTATTTCCCATAATGTCTTGAAAACATCAATCAAATTCCCCCCTCACCTTTTAAATTCTATGAGGACAGTCTTTGTTTGTGCAACCTCTCCTCGAAATTTAATTCTTGGAGGGAGTCCAGGTATTATTTGAGGAAATAAACAGCGCGTGGCCTTCAAGGCCAATATATCATTCTGAAGGTGTGCTGACCCGAACTGTTCACAGCACTCCAGGCGTGATCTAACCAGTGTTTTGTACAGCTGAAGCATGACTTCGATCCAGTTGTATTCTAGTCCTCTTAGATATAAAGGGCAGAATTTCATTAATCCTTTTGATTATTTGCTTTACGTGTTCGTGGCATTTCCATGATCCTCAAATCTCTTTAGACATCCACCATTTCCAGTTTTACATCATTTGAACAGATCCAAAGTGGATGATCTGACATTCACCTACATTGAAATCTATTCATCACAGTTCTGCCTATTTACAGTCTATTAATATTCCTTCAAAATTGTATGTTTCCATCTACACTGTTCACAATGCAGCTAGTTTGCTGAACATTCCCGTTCAATCTGTCAGTGTAACCCTGATCTTCCGGCTACCTTTCTGATTCATTGCTTTTGGAGTCACCTGCGGGAGGGCTCCTATTGTGTGCTGCAAAGAAAATCATTAAAGCTTGAAATATTTGTCAGGCAATCTTCATTTATTTTTGCAAGTGGCAAACTATCTTTCATTAAAGGAGCAAAAAGAGTCAGCAGCCAATGCATCGGTTTTGTCACAAGTCATGCGAAGGTGCATTTTCTCTATCTACGAGTTGATATGTAATTGAAATTACCCTGGAGTCTTCAGGCAGAGAGGAATTTTGAATCAATCTTCAATCGCCCTGAATTGTCAATTGGGAATTCTGCCCACCTGCCGTTATTCTACCATGGAAACCATGGAATTGTGAAAATTAGATCTCTCTGCCTCACCAACATCCTCTTTTTGTTTTAGCCACCCCGTAAAAACCCTAAAACTGGAATCAGACTCCACAGGCCCAATGTTGGTGACGAGTCCATCTCCTATTCACTGGAACCATTGAATGAAGGGCCTTTAATGATTATGAATTCTGACTCCCATCACTCTCCAGGTTTTTACTCATTTCATAATGTTCCTTCAAGTCCAATCCCATCTCAGTGAGCTGACAGTCACTGTAGTACCAGTAGCACTACCCGGAGCAGTGGTCACTGCCAGTACTACCAAGGAGAAGGCATTCTGCGATGGACCCAAATCTCCCAGTAAGTTTGGGACCTTGGGCTTGCATGCCCTGGCAACAGGGTGTGGTGGTGGAGAAGTCTTATTGGACAGGGCAGGGGAAGTGTGGTCATGGGAAGGGAAAATTACTGGGGGCAACCTCTGATTGACACGGGGGACCCAGAAGGGAGGCACTCCCTTTCTCTGGCCAGCAGTGCGCAAAGTCAAACTTCCAGGCTGTACATTTGGTGGCGTCTCTTCCATCGCCCATTAAGTTTGAGCGGGCGGACTTTCCGCCTGAAGTGTTTCCCATGGCTCGTAGAATTGTGTCGGGGTAGCAATGGGCGGGCTGGTGCTGGATGCGCTGCTGATGGCACAGCGCCCTATTTTACTGATCCACTCACCTTTTTTCACACCTGCTGGTGGCCCGTATAATGAAACGCTGTGTTTTAGGACATTTCTACTTAACCCTCCTTTTGGCTCACTCTCCATTTGTCTGATCGTGTCTCTGTAAAAAGCCTTGGAATGATTTTCTACTTAAAAGGCTCCATTTAAATGCAAGTTGCTTTGCTTACCTATCATCTACAGTGCTGATATTCAACATGATGCGGAGATGCCGGCGTTGGACTGGGGTGAGCACAGTAAGAAGTCCTACAACACCAGGTTAAAGTCCAACATGCTTGTTTCATACACTAGCTTTCGGAGCACTGCTCACCTGAGGATGGAGCAGTGCTCCGAAAACTAGTGTTTGAAACAAACATGTTGGACTTTAACCTGGTGGTGTAAGACTTCTTACGATATTCAACATGTAATTGCTGGATTTTTATCTTAGTTCCTCATAAACACGGAGAAGATTGAAAAAAAGTAGCACATCATGAATGTTGTCATTTCAATTTCCTCTGTTTACTGTGCTGGGGAATTGAATCTGCACAGTACCATGAACAGTTCAAGGGCTCTGAAACGTTTGACCGATGCCCAAATGAATTTGCAGGATGAGACTTAAAGGAACATTGTGGAATGAGTAAAAACCTTAACCCATCGATTCAGTTTTCAGCTTAATTTCTTTTTGGCCTAATTCCAACAGGTGTGCCTGTACTGTTTTCACAGCAAAAATGCTCGGTAACCATTTAAAAATTGTTTGAAGACACAGGCCTTAGCGATGCATACAATCTGTCACTGCTTCAATTGTGCACAGTGTTAGCACAAAAAGTCATTTTTGGCTCTTCTTCAAGAAAATAGGTTCACGGACCAACATTTCCCAAACTGTAAATGACTGGATGTACAGCTTTGCCGATATTTGTGTCTTGTCCAATGATTCATTGCTTTGACATTAATGCTCTCATGAATGATTCAAGGAATACAAGGAAGAGAGAGAGAGAGATAGAGAGAGAGAGAGAGAGAGAAGTTAGCTGTCATTCATCTTCCCTTTGAACTGTCTCCTTTAACACAATCAGATACAATTATTACCAAGCTCTGTTGGCAACTTGCATTAAAGCACAATAGCCCTGATTTTACACTGGCAACTGGCTGGTGGAACTGTCTGTGTTTGTAATCGTTACTCCTCTGAAACAATCAGTGACTTTTCAGCTCTGCACTCATCCACTTAAATGCAGAAATCCAGAGGTCGCTGTTAGTGATTCTAAGCTTCTCTGGAGGGTGTGCTGCTGAAGTCTCTCAGACTACAATTAATTAGAAATCACTGATCTGACAAGAACTTGCCCTTTTATGCATTAGTCTCATTGTAAAAGGCCTTAAAAAAGTAATGCCTTGTTGATTGAGTTATAACTGGGTTTTTAATGGTAAGCTGAATTCATAATTATTGCTGATAGATCTCTCTAACCTTGGAATCAATGTTATACTTGTGGATCTCTTCATTTTGATGAACAAAGTTCCCCATATTTTTAAAATAATTATTTTTTTAAAAAAAGCTTGTTTATGATACTCAGCTCCGATTATTTATTTTACTCCTTGCAAAATTATTTTAAAAAATGGACAATATTCAAGACAAACGGAGGATACATCTTTCTTTGCTCTCAGTGAGAATATTTTGACATGATTGGCAACTTCTCCCGCTTGATGACATCTCTATTGTTGGTTGCCTGGAGACCCCCTTGACTTGACACCAGATTCAAACTAAGATCAAGGAGGGAGAAATACAACCTCTGGAGATTGAAAAGTCCTTATGGGCAGCTTTCAGGTAAACAGTAAGCACAGCCACTTCACCGCTGAACAGAGAATTTGCAATATTGTTTGTTTCTTTGGTACAATGCAGGTTTTTTTTCCTGCTTTGAACAACTGGACTTGTTATTAACTGGACAACCCATGACTTGCACAAAATTTTCTGAGTGCACGAGGGTCTTGTAAAAAGTTTGTTTATGATGTTTCAGCTCCGATTATTTATTTTACCACATCGGTCAACAGTAACTTGGTTGTATATTTGTTAACAGAAAACATTATGAATGGTACATCTTTAAATGTGATCAACAGTATCCATTCTTGGCCAGTTGCCAATCTATTCATAAAACCCAAAGCCTTTTCGGAGCTAGTGATAGCACTGGCACACTTTGGCAAATAGAAATTTGGGGCAAAATTTCGTTTTGCTATTTTCAACAGCAAACGGCAGTGGAAAAGAGCGTAAAAGCTGACGGGAAACAGGAAATAGAAGTTTTCTATGCTGAAGATAGGTTTTTACCTCTACTGACCATATGTCAAGCATAACCCAGGGTTTTAAGCCTGATCCAGATGCAGACTGCAAGAATAACTCTGGTGGCAAGGTTGTTTGTCATCAATGGTACCCCTCTGATTTTCCTTTCATGTAATAGAATCAGCGTGAAAACCAATGTGTTCTGCTGGGTGGGGGGTTCCATCGAATTCCACCTAGTTGATGTCTAATGTCCAGGTGGTAAAGATAAAAAAATCTAACCACCATCTGCGTCAACAAAAAGGGAGACAAATTGGTGGTTATACCATTTTGAAAATATTCTGTTGCTTATCAAGTCTTTGATAAGAATCTTTCAAAAAACATTGCACTAGTTTCCACTGGCGGAAAGGAAAATGATGTGGAGATGCCGGCGTTGGAATGGGGTGGGCATAGAAAGAAATCTTACAACACCAGGCTAAAGTCCAACAATTTATGAAAGGAAAGGAAAATGACTCGGTGGAATTTAACTCATAATAATCTAATAATAATATTTATTAGTATCACAAGTTGGCATACTGCAATGAAGTTACTATGAAAATCCCCTAGTCACTAGCCACACTATGATGCCTGTTCGTGTTCACTGAGGGAGAATTCAGAATGTCCAATTCACCTAACAAGCATGCAGCGATGGGGAGAACGTGCAGACCCAACATAGACAGTGACCTCAGACGGGAATCAAACCCAAGTCCCTGGTGCTGTGCTAACCACTGTGCTACCATGTTGCCAATCACTGAGCTGTTACCGTTCAACACTGAAGCTAATTTAATAATCTAGATGCTAAAGGTTTTGGAAGAATACCTGTGAAGTTGGATTTTTCTGTAATCTCGACACTATCTGGCTCACAATTATGTTAAGGACAGGAGAAAGCTATTGGGAACTGTAGGTTATATTTGACCATGAACCCTCAGGCAGCCAACTACCATCTCGGGCTCTTCCACAGTCTCTTATACTCTGCTTATTAACATGATTAAGTAGCTCAGCCATGCTCCGTTCAGGGCACTTTGAAGAGCTGACTGGTAAATAGTCTACTCCTCTTAAATCAAAGTCAGTCCATTTGAATTACCTGATAACTCAATTATTTTGAGCACTAAATTCTCACTTGACTGTGTTTTCTGCTGGGATCATTTCTGTTGCGCAAGAAGCAAATTACCCATGTGAGACTGAGAGTTTCTTTTCTGCTTCTGGAAAATTACAAATCTCAACATTTTGGAAATTGATGTAAGTCCTTGTAAGTATGAGAAAGGTCAGAACTCGCCAGTAAATGAAATGTCATTATTAATACAAATTACAAAGGATAGATGATGCACATAATGGTTAAAACCGGATTTGAATGTTACCCTTTGATTTCAAATCCCATTGATTACACGCGTTCCAGCACACTGCCTCTATAGATTGAATTTACAATCTGTTAATATCCATGTCAGTGAATTAGAATAAATAAATTATTTTAAGGATGTGTTGGAGCTCACGTGGAACATAAACACCATTGTGGACGAGTTGGGCTGAATGCAGGCCCGTGTGCTGCTTCTGTGAAAACATGCTTTGTTTAATTTTTGCCAATTTCCACCCTCTGATATGAATAGTTCACTGGGGTGTTCATGCACTTTAGCGAGGTAAAATAAAATATGATAGGATTTCTGGTTGACGAACAAAATCCAATTGACTAAAATTATCCAGTGAAAAGCTGAATAAATTAACATTTCCCCTTGTCACGACTAAATAAACAAATACCCAGCATTCTAAAATTGGAGAAAAAAAGCCAGCGCACACACCAGGGCCAGGGTTATTCCGAAGCAGCCTGGGTCTTGTCATCGTGGCTGAAATTGAGGGGTAACTCTGCTTCATGGCATCAGGATCTGGGACTGTAATTTATGAGCAGCAGCCAAATACGTGTGGCGGCCTGCTCTCAAGAACTGCTGGTCCATCACTGTGAGCAGTGGTCACTGCTGGGGCTGTACCTGAATGAAAGAGCACATATTACTGATCATGCACCCTCGCAACAAAGTAAGTAGGGTCTGGGGGTGCTGGGACCAGTCAAGTAGGCCCCAGTGAGGGCTCGCTGAGTGCAGACATTGCCACTGCTGCATTGTGGTCATTTTTGCTGGGGGTGAGGGTGGGTGGAGAGTGCTTTGTGGGCAAATGAGTCTCCTAAAAGGAGGGACCCACCATTCTTTGCCCTTTCACCACTAGTGTTCACTTAGCAGTCTCCTGACATGGCACAGTGACCACCCACCACTGGTAAAACAAAAGAGGGAAGAGACCCTCAATTAAACAAGTATGTGACTCAAATTGGTTTCGGCCAATTTTCTTTCCATTGGGAAACTGGAATGTTAATAATAATCTTTATTAGTGTCACAAGTCGGCTTATGTGAACACTGCAATGGTTACTGTGAAAATCCCCTAGTCCCCACACTCTGGCGCCTGTTCTGTTACACTGAGGGAGAATTCAGAATGCTCAATTAACCTAACAAGCACGTCTTTCGCGACTTTTGGGGGAAAACCAGAGCACCTGGTGGAAACCCACGCAGACACGGGGCGAAGTGCAGACTCCGCACAGTCAGTGACCCAAGCCGGGAATTGAACCCGGCTCCCTGGCACTGTGAAGCAACAGTGCTACCACTGTGCTACCATGCCACCCTTCACAGAAAAGCGACGGGTTTCAATGTTAATTTGCCAGCCTACCCTCCTCTGACCCCGTTCTCAAAGGTCGTGGAAAATCCTGGGCTGGGAATATACCAGAATAAGGTCTGATGAAAATCCATTGACCTGGAGCGTTAACTGTAATTCTCGCTCCACAGATGCTGCCTGACCTGCTGAGTATTTACAGTATTTTCTGTTTTTGCTTCAGCAATCTTGTTTCCTTGTTTGAAACAAAGATCATGATTCTCACGAGGATATATATTTTACTCACCAACCAAAGGGTCATGGAGAAGAATATAAACACTGAAGCATGATTAAGGATTTGAAAGTAATTTGCTTTTCCGCTACATTTTCCAGCCTCTCTCTTGAACATGAGAAGAGACCAAGTTGGAGCAGGAGCAGAAAGGGACCTCATCTGAAGGACATCACACTGGGCTTTAGCTCCACAGATGTTCAGCCTTGACATTCACAGAATCATAGAATCCCTACAGTGCAGAAGGAGGCCATTTGACCCATTGAGTCCACACTGACCCTCTGAAAGAGCACCCTACCTGGGCCCACTCCCCTATTCCTGTAACCCCATAACCCCACCTAATGTCTGGGCACTGAGGGACAATTTATCATGGCCAATCCATCTAACCTGCCCATCTTTGGACTGTGGAAGGAAACCGAAGCACCCAGAGGAAACCCACGCAGACACAGGGAGAACGTACAAACTCCACGCAGACAGTCACCCGAGGCCGGAATTGAACCCGGGTCCCTGGTGCTCTGAGACTGCAGTACTAACCACTGTGCCATCATGCTGCCCCACTATATTGTGGGTGCCGGTGATGAGAGACACGCATGATCATCGGCAACCATTATCTGTTGGGTCTCAAACCTGCTGAGGTTCCGTTCTGTTTAATTTTCACCCTAAATCCTGTCCGTAAGAGGAATTGGACAGTTTGCTTACTCAGCCCAGAGGGTGTGAGAGGCAAATGCATCAGTTCACAGCTTGTTTTTTTAAAAAAAATCTAGCACTGAAAAGGGCTACATCAAAAAGATTGGCAGTTGAGATTGGGACTCTTCAGGTCTGTTTGGCTCCACTCCAAACAGCTGAGCTGCCACAGAAGTTTTAGGAGTGATTTTAAGTGAACTACAAATCACTCCCTTGATTGCCCAGGCTCTGATAGCCGAGAAAATTAAAGGCTTTGGATAGAAATGCGCTTTACCCTTACTCCTACAACATTTTATTTTACTGCTACCTGGAGATAAGATGGCAAACTTTGGCCGTAATTCATTTGAATGATTAATCGCAGTTTATTTCAAATGGCCGGTGGAAATAATTTTCAAAGACTTAATAGCTGCGAATTAACTTTATAAATAGTGCAGCGTGAGAAAAATACAGCTGCTGCCTAACCCGCTGAGTGTTTCCTGATTGTCTTGTTTTTATATATTATAACTAGCAAAGATTCATGGCAGGAACGCTTGCAGGTAAATTTATTTTGGCAGAGGAATGTGTTACAACAAGGTTTCATTGCACATTAATAATGTGAAGTAAATATTTACAGTGTAGAACTCTCAGTAAAACAAATATCAATTTAACATGAAAGATGACAAATAAAGTAAAACGCTAAAAACACTTTGTCACTTTGTGCGTCAAAATTAATATTTGGTATAATCTAGCAGTTAAGGGGCAGGAAACTATTAATAACTGTGCAGAAATGTCCACAGTCACTGAGCAAAACCTCCCACTGCCTGCTGGTCATATAGACCCTATGTTGCCAGATAAGAATGTTTGTTTATACAATGTTAGTTAACTGCTTCAATTTTGATTCTAGACACCAATTCTGGACCTCTTCTTTCCCCCCACACATTTTGTTGTACAAAAAATGTTGCGCACCAGTGATGCAGTTAGGAGGAATCAACAACCCATATCTTACAGAATATATGCAGATTTCATTTCATTCTAAGGTATCTCATCCAATGATAGGGATAATCATCCTAGCCAGTTGCTATAATTTTACTGAACTTGACCAAATTCTACATTGACAAGTACTTCAATAACATTGATTCAGTTTTATGATGGATAAAAAGCAAAACACAGACTTCAATGCTTTAAATAACAGATATGTTATGTGTAAACTTATTCCTTATCCTTTTCTAAACTACCTCCTCCAGAGTCCAGACATTTGAGATGTAAAATATTAAGGTGGCAATAGCTCAGTTTTACACAACATCAATAGAGCCCGTTTGTCTTTGTGAAATGCACTGAATAAAATGATATGTTGTGGAGGAAATACAGTGAAACAAAGCTTTCAAGTGTGGATGATTGCAAGTAAAAAAAATTGGTGATATGGCTGTCTCTTTGTAACAGGCTTTCTGAACGCACTGTTCTTACACTTCTCAAAGTGGACAGAAAGGGATGAATCAGCAGACTAGTCAAAAGGAAAAACAGAAACAATTACCTGAAGCACTGATCCTGTGCAGTCCATGCAGAAGATACTTTTAAGATCCATAGTTCCAACTAATAGAATTTACACTCAACATAAGGAACAGACTGCTTGCTTCAGCAGTCCCTGAAAGTGTCAATGCTGCAGTGTAGCAGAAATTCATGCTTTTAATGCCAGCAGCTGTAGGTGGGGCTACGAGCTTTTTAGCATTTTTGTTTTTAATGGAAGACACATAATCCAGGAATTGGCAGGTATAACTCCCTTTGCCTGAAAGTTTTATTACTCATTACACTTAAACTTTGAAAACTTCACCACTATGTCGAGCATCATTTGAGCATGAGCAGATTGTACGGAAACTGCTGCGGTGCAGCAATCACGTAAATCTTTGCGCATTATTGCAATACTTCAGAAAAGTTTCAGAATCACCAATAATTTGGACACTGAAATTATACCGTGAAATATCACCACGTGAACGTGCCTTTGTCCGAAGTTTATCTTAGTGCTATTTTTGTTGTGGCAACCACAGATCTTGTTTAAGTTCTGGGTTAGGTGTTCAAACATGAACATCCCACATTGTAATTTCAAGGCATTAGCCATAGAGTCATATACAGGACAGGAACAAGCCATTTGGTTGTCAGGTAAATGCTTGCTCCCTGGGTAACAGTTCAGTCAGGCCCACTCCCCTTCTCAATTCATGTGGCCCTGCATGTTTACTTTTTACAAGTGCCCAACAAATTTTCTTTTGAAATTGTTAATTATTTCCACTTCCACCACCCTCGGGGGCTGTGTGGTTATTACCACTTGCTGCATAGAAAGGGCCCTAGTCCTCGTCCCATTGGCTATTGGGAAAATCTTATCCGTGGTCAGGATTTTCCATGTCCAACCAAGCTGGGCATGCTCAGTGGTGAGATTGGAAAATCTTGTGACAAGACTGGCGACGTAAATCCAGGAAGTGATTTTTCCCAATGTCAATGGTGGGCTGCCTTTCCTGCCGTTGAATATCAGAAGCTTAGTTTTAATATATTTGCCTCTCATTGTCATGGTCTTGGCCCAGGATCACGCCCCCCCTCCGCATGTCAAACTTAAATCCTACAACGTCTTGATTTACGACTGCTTTTGAACGGCAAGCACCTGGAGACCTGAACTTTGAGGGAATTTGGAGATGAGTGCACACAACTTAGGGCAGCGCTCATGGGGATCCCAATGCAAGGAAATAGCTCCACGGATTCAAGGGAGGGTTACAAGCAATTCACCACAGCAGCTTCTTGGTGGTTGGTTTGTGATGTGGGGCATGGGCAACAGTGCAAGTGGGAGTGAGGGGGAGGAGCTGGTGGGTGTCATGACAGAATAGACTGAACGTTGCACGCAACCAAACGACCAGGGGGGTGGTGGGTGGTTGGGTCGGCTTTTCACAACTGAGATTGTTCAGCTTGCGCTCAATTGACATGCTTGGAGTTAGGTTAGTGAAGCAACAGTGACCACTCAATCAGCATTAATTTCTGGGAGTTCAAATGATTGCTGCCCAACATTAAATTTCCCACATGCAGACTTCCAAATGCAGAGTGCTATGGTGCTGCAGAACTATTGGGCTACTGGGCAAGCTTGATGATCCACTTAGAAATGTGGCCATGGACACAGACCAAAGGGTGTGCTACTAATCCTTTGCTTTATGTTCAAGAAGAAATTGACAAGTGAAGCTCATGATATACGCAAACAACAAGGACTCGGGGTGCAGGTTAAGGACAATGGCTACGCAAGGGATGAGAGTTCAGGATGAAGTCGAGTGGCCAATGTTGTCGCCACTCAGTCATGTGGTGTGGGGAGGTTGTGTTGGGGTTTTGGTCAACAAACATGCGCACTAAGCTTCTTCTTACAGTTCCAGAAACTGAGGTATGACTCAGTCCAGAAGCTCCTCATCTGGCTGGAACTCAGCAGAACCCTGGCCTCTGAGCAATCTGGATTGATCTGTCTCCACCCACTGTGCATCAGATTCTGTGGTGTGCTCACCAGATTGTGTCCCCGATCCCACCGAAGTGTGTGTCTTTGCACTCCTGGAGGGTGTGAGTAGGCACTGTTAGCAGTTAGAAATGATGGTGTTGGACAATTGCTCTTCTGTGCCCTTCACGGGCTGGACTCAAGGACCTGGCTCATGGACCCCCTCGGCAGCTTCCTGCATTTGCCTGTAACAGAAAGGGGAGATCATGAGGGCATGGCAGGAGCCTGAGAAACAGGGGGTGGGATTCTCCGGCCAGCGACGTTGAAATCGCGCTCGCCGATCGGCCGGAGAATCAAAGTTTGGGCCGATATCGGGGGCAGCGCCTCATTCACTGTTCCCCACACCCTTCGAAGCGGCATACTCCAGGAGTACCGCCACATGCCGTATCGGCAGCCTCAGGATGTAGCCCGAAGCCCTCTCCCCGATGCTCCGCCCCTGACCGGGCGAGTTCCCGATGGCGTGGCCTTCTCATGGTATTACTTGTCGAGAACCCGTCGTGGCGGCTGCGGACTCAATCCAGCACCACCACAGTCTGGGGAGGGCCGATCTGCAGGCAGAGGGAACATTGGCAGGAGCTGGGGCACTTTTGGGGGATGTTACGGAAATCGCGAGCCTGTCAAAGAGGGGGCACTATTTGGCAGGCCGGGTCCGCGCACGGCCGGCGCCTTGTTGCACAGCGCGGCTGCTGCCGTGCGTATGCGCGGCCGCGGACCCGGCAATTCTATGGCTGTATCGGCAGCTAGAGCTGGGTGCTCTATGCTGCCTTCAGGCTATCCCCCAGCCAAACAGAGGATCGGTGGCCATTTTTCACCAAACATTCGCTTGTAAAAGGCCACCGTTCCCATGCAGGCGTCAGGACATAGTCTTAAAATCGGAGAATCCAGCCCAGGAGCTTTCACTCACAGCATGGTTGTTTGATGGATGCTGCAATACAGGTTCCTTACTTGGTTGGCCTCACCATCAGCACAGGAATGGTCACACCCTGACTAGGCAGCTGATTTGCTTTTTCCTCGAAGTCTGTGAGTTTTATCATTCCACCATTCTGGGACCTCTTCCTTCTATTGTGTGGCTGCATCTCCTGCATGAAAACAGATGTAGAGAGTGTAAGCAGGACACCTGCCATGCCAGACTTGTCTTGCATATATGTGTGGTGCATGGAGCCACAGATGCAATGAGGGCACAGCCACAGGAGAGATGAAGACATGTGTAGGAGAAGGAATGGTGATGTCCCTTGAGTTGGCAGTGATAAGTTCCCTGTGGATGTGTGATGGGTCTGTGGGTTAAGAATGATGAGAAAAGTGGCTTACCTTGACGGGACAGAGATCATTCAGCCTCTTCCTGCATTGGATGGCTGTCCTCTTTTGAAGCTGACCACCGCTGCCACTGCCTCCCATGATGCATTGTTTTTTTTTAAATTTAGATTACCCAATTATTTTTTCCAATTAAGGGGCAATTTAGTGTGGCCAATCTACCTACTCTTCACATTTTTGGGTTGTGGGGGCGAAACCCACGCAGACATGGGGAGAATGTGCAAACTCCACACGGACAGTGACCCAGAGCCGGGATCGAACCTGGGACCTCAGTGCTGTGAGGCGGTTGTGCTAACCACTAGGCCACCGTGCTGCCCCATGATGCATTGGTAACCTTGCCTGGTAGTCTTTGTCCGGAGTAGCAGTGGAGAATATCGCACTAGGCTTCCACTGTGTCTTGTAGTCGTTCGAGGGGGGCGTAGCTAAATTTAGTAGCATCATGTTTCTTGGCTTTAGCATCTATCATTCCCAGTGGCTTCTAAACCCCTGATGATTGGTAGCTCTGTGCAGGGGTGGCCCTTAAATATGGTGCACAGACTACTGAAGGTCTGAGGTCAGGATGGGGCCGCTGAATCACAGGCCACCCATCAGCGGAGCAACGAGAAACGTGCCTCTGCATTTTTACAACCAAGTGCCGCACAACATGGTGTCAGCAGGTCAAACGCTACTTTAGCCACCACCGACTTTGACGCTTTCCGGGATGATTTCGCTCCTTGTCTATCTTATCTAAGTCTGTCATAATCGTGTACACCTCTATCAAACCTCCCCTCAATCGTCTATGCTCCAAAGAGAACAATTATAGCCTTTCCAAGCTAACCTGGGTGGAATTTAATGAAGAACTTGGAAGCAGAGAAACTGGCGGCCAGGGTGAGTTAATCAGACACGAGCTGAAATATTGAAATCAAGATGGCAGGTTCAGCAGTGTGGCTGTGGTGAGTCAGGCCTCATGCTGCCCTCGGGAGAGGGGGGGGTCTCCAACTTATGCTGCAACGTCATGCCATGAATGCTTATTATAAAAATACTTTTGAAATTAATTCCTTCCTTCTGGATTAAGTCAGCTGTGCAAAGGAACCCTGCGGCACCCAGTTCATGTTTGTTTAAAGATGATGCACACCATTCGGCTTTGTGTAGTTGTTTCTGAGGTGAGCGGTTGTCTTTGTTCAATTGGCTGAGGGAAGGTGTCTTGCTCGGGCATGGAGAAGTGGAAGAGGGTGCTGAGGGATGAAGATGGTAAGGTCAGAGCATGGAAGAGTGGAAGGGCACTCCGACGGATGCCAGAGCATGGAGTGGGGCATGGAAGTGTGCAGGGGGAGAAGAACAGGGTATCTTGGATGTGTTGGGGGATGGGTGTGCAGTTAGTGCAGAGAAACAAAATGACAGGCCAAAGGGCTGGGTCAATACCGTCTCGGTGTGTGTTCTACCTATAAAACTCAGGTTTCTGGGACAGCATGGTAGCACAGGGATTAGCACTGTTGCTTCACGTTCCAGGGTCCTGATGTGTTGGATAAGCTGGGTCTGCGAGGACTGCGTTTACTGCAGTAGTGAGAGACAGGCTTCCAACACTTGAAGAAATGCAACTCGATTTTATTGATCTCTTAACTATCATACATACTTTAACTGTGGGTTGACACTATGCTGACTTGACTGGAGACCTGAGGCTAACATGACCAGACTGTCTTACTACCACATGGTGTATGTTCTAGTTGCTGCTCACGGGCTCTGACTGTCTCAGAGGCTGGATCCCAAGAGAGCGGGAAAATTAGTGCCCTCTGGCTTTATAGTGGTCGTGTTCTGTCTGGTGATTGGCTGCTGTGTTCTGTGTGTTCACTGGTCATCCTGTGTGTCAATCACTGCCTGTCTGTGCACCATCATATGCTTGTGTGTATATTATGTTAGGTCCCAGGTTCGATTTTCGGCTTGGGTCACTGTCTGTGCGGAGTCTGCACGTTCTCCCCGTGTCTGCGTGGGTTTCCTTCAGGTGCTCCGATTTCCTCCCACAGTCCAAAGATGAGCAGATTAGGTGGATTGGCCATGCTAAATTGCCCTTAGTGTCCAAAAAGGTTAAGTTGGGTTGCGGGGATAGGGTGGAAACATGGGCTTTGGTGGAGTGCCCTTTCCAAGGGCCGATGCAGACTCAATGGGCTGAATGGCTTCCTTCTACACTGTAAATTCTATGATTCTGACTGGTAAAGGGAATGTTCACATTCAAAGAGGGGGAGTTTGATTTGGTGGGGTTCAGGTCCAATCTGTGGGTTACAGGAACTAATGGAAACTCTAAGGATGATGTGGGTAGGGTTGAGGAGCAGAGGAGAAATCTTGACCTGGGTGGGGGTTGTCCCAGGGGGTGAGAAATGAAATGTCCCCTTCTATAATGGCGGTTCAGATTGATTGGGGGCGGGGCGGTTCAAAGGTTGCAAAGGGAAGACGGACAGTGATGTTGGGAAGTTCAAGGGTGATGGAGACAAAATCGAAGGTGACGAGAAGGCAGAAGGTCACAGGTTGTGTGATGATATGATCTGCATACTCGTCTGCCATTGGGCCAGAACGTCGGCTTACCATTGGCCCTGGTCGGTCATGTGCCTCTCGACCGATTGGCCGAGAGGCTGAGTTAACCACGCCTCTATTAACGAGGTATAAATGCTCAAACGCCTGACGATCGTCCCTTTCCACTGTAGACGATCGCAGAGCTGTGTTCTAGTTAATTAAAGCCAGACTTTGGTAAATCACTCGCCCCGCGTGCAATCGATGGTACATCAGGTTGCAAAGCAAAGACTCTGTAGCTGACTGTTTTCATGGGAGCAGGCCAGTATGGGGTGGGTGGAGTTTGGGGAGTGGAAAATCTCACTGCTCAGCAGCTGTATGGATGAAACCCATGGACACATAAGTTCTTGTATCATTGTTTGCCTTGCGCGCTCAGTTTAGTTGGTGATACCCATGCACACAACGTTGCTCCAACCTAGGGAGCAGGAGGAGAGGGTGTGACAAAGAGGCCACTAGCTAGTTAGAAATTAAGGCTGCAAGGTCAGCAGCAGGCAGCACCAGAGGGGCAGGGCGGGCAGGAAGCAGCATCCATGTAAAGCATCGGACAGCAGTGCTTTTGCAGGATGCAGAAATACTACCTCCAGATGTCTGAGAGGCAATGCAAGGATATCCTGAGAACTGGTCATTGTGATCTGCCAGATCCTGCAGCAAGACTTACATTAGTGTGAGGGTTAACTAATCTCATGGATTTACCAGTAGCACTCTAAGTGACCACAACAATCGACCTCTGACTATTTCCAATGTTCTATGGGTGACATGTGGAATTCTGCAGGCTGCACACTGGTGCATTAAAGAGGTGACCAATGCCCTTTTCCATCATGCCAGGCAAACTGGGCAATGGACTTTGAAGCCATTACTCGTTTCCCTCAGGTTCAATGAGTGATTGACTGCACTCATGTCACCATTCACACTTCATGAGAATATCTAGTTATCTAGAGGTCGTGTCAAAAGCAAGTGATTCCACTCTCTAAACATCCAATTAGTTTGCAACCACAGGCAAAAAAATCATGTGGGTCTGTGCTTTTGCGACTCTTGTATCTAGCAGAACTTGTAGCTTCTTGAGCTTTTTGATGCATCTGTCAAGATTGGTGGCTGGATCCTGGGTGACAAAGGTTATCTCCTTTGTAACTGGCTGAAGACAACAGTGGGCCTTCCCATCACATACCAGCAAAGAGGAAGAATGCAACCCACACCTTCACCAAAGTCAACTGTTATGGGGCGAAATTCTCCCCGACCCGGTGGGGCGGGAGGTCCCAGCGTAGCGGAGTGGCGCCAACCACTCCGGCGTCGGGCCTCCCCAAAGGTGCGGAATTCTCCGCACCTTTTGGGGCTAGGCCCGTGCCGGAGTTGCTCCTGCTCCGCCGGCTGGCGCCAACGGCCTTTGGCGCCATGCCACCCGGCATCAGGGCTGGCCGAAAGGCCTTCGCCGGTTGGAGTGAGTCCGCGCATGCGCCGGAGCGTCACCACTGGTGCATGCGCGGTGGAGGTGGTCTCTTCCGCCTCCGCCACGGTGGAGGCCGTGGTGGCGGCGGAAGAAAAAGAGTGCCTCTACGGCACAGGCCCGCCCGCCGATCGGTGGGCCGCGATTGCGGGCCAGGCCACCGTGGGGGAACCGCCCCGGGGTCCGATCGCCCCGCGCCCCCCCAGGACCCCGGGGCCCGCTCGCGCCGCCTGCTCCCGCCGGCACAGAGGTGGTTTAAACCACGCCGGCAGGTCCAGTTTTGTAAAGCAGAATACTACTGCTTCAAAACAGTACCTTCTCCCCAATGGCCCATATCGATTAAAGTCTGTTCTCCGCAGCTCTTCCTTGAATTCATAGAATTTACAGTGCAGAAGGAGACCATTCAGCCCATCGAGTCTGCACCGGCTCTTCAGAGTCCATTACCCTGCTCCCTTCTTATACCTTTACTTAATGGTGTCATTCCTGTCCAAGTCCTCATCCCTTACCTGCGACTTATTTTCATGACCTTCTCTCTGCCCCAACTATGATGCCATCTCCTATCAGGTCACCTGACTTCAACTTCACACTGTTTTCTCTTTTCTCTTGTGAGCAGGTGAACAGCGCAGACCTCCAGCTTGAAGAACGTGAAGAAAAAAACAACTGTGCAAATCTGCCCATTTTCCAGCCTACGCATGGGCAAAGAGGCCTGAGCTTCCTCAGGAACCGGAGTTTCCGAACAACAAACTAAAGAAGGTAAGTTTTTGAGTTTCTTAACCCATGTTAAAAATGCACTTCAGCTGTTTTGGCAGCTCCAAAGGGGTTCTGCAATATACGCAGTGTTTCATGGATAGTCATTGCACATCGTGGCCATCAAAAGTGACAAACCCTTGCATTAGGAGAGCATGGGGTGGAGCAACACTACTCCTCAGATGACGATGAATTGGATGAGTCTCAAGCAGAGGGCATGAATGTTCTTGAGCACCTGATGGATGCGAGGGCAATTGAGGGACATTGCAAGGAGATTCACCTATGATTGAGGGACTTAAATGACCATTGTCCCATCACTTGGACAGATTTGGCAGATCGTGATGTCTTCCAACCCCTGCCTGTCTCCACTTCCGGAGCTTCTTCAGAACCTGTGCCCTCCATCACCTAGAATAGGAAAGGCAGCAGACATCTGCCACACACACTTGCTGCAGAAGAACAGGTGTGTCAGTGGGAATATGTCAAGCAGTCTATAATGACTGAAATCCCATAACCTGTGGCATTGTTCCAACTCATTGACTTCACAAAAGGCAGTTCAATTGATCATGTGCAATGTAATCTCAGACAATCACCTTCACACAGTAGATAATAGTGCCTGGCAGAGTCTGCATCTTCCTCTCTGTCCAACAGTCCGGCTACCATCTAAATGGAGACACACATGAATATTAAATAATAATTGACCGCAAACAGACAACACCATGGTCTCTTGCGCAATAAAATAAATACCTAACATCCCCCTTTTTAGGGGCATTCATCTATGAATGCTAACCGTAAGGAGGAGAGAGACAGATTTTTAATTAGTAATATGTTGAAGGGTTATGGTGAAAGGGCCGAGAGGAGCGAAGCCATGATCGTATTGAATGACGGAGCAGGCTGGAGGAACTGAATTACCTGTTCCTGTTCCTAGTTCTAATGTTCTTATGCCATTATAGTTGGGTCTCTGACTAAAAAGGATTGATGCGATCGACTGGCCGGGTTACACCCGAAAGGCGGCGTGGCAAGGCCGGTAAATGCTGGGAGATCCCTCTTCCGAGATCTGACCAGCTCGCCACGCTTCGCAAGGTCTAATGTGATCTTGTGAGACGTGGAGATCTGAATTCCATTTTAACTGGGATCACTATTTTGCAAATCTGTATATGAAAGTGAGATAGCTAGTCTCACTTGAAGTTGTAGTCCCCTGATCTACCCAAGGCGTTCAAACCCCTTTGCCTCTGAGATCTTGGGCGAGCACTGTTCAGTGCCGGTCACCACAAAAGGGGACCAGTTGGAACGGCACTTGTGCATGGAGGCACCCTGGCACTGCTGGTGCCATCCCAGCACCTTGGCACTACCAGACTGGCATCCTGACACCATCACGTGGGCGCCTGCCTGGCACTGCCAAGGTGTCCAGGTGGCACTCTGGCAGGGGGACTGCTAGGGTGCCAGACTGACAGTGCCAAGGTGCCAGGTGGGGATCGGGCCCAGGGGTGCCCTGCACATGTGCAATGCGAGAGGCCCGTGGACTCCATTGTCGGTCAATTGGAGCTTCTGGGGATCGCGCCGTACTCCTCAGTGCAGGAAACAGAACTAAGTGCAGCTTCAGTGCGGGAGTTCCCCGCTGAGGCCCGGAATTGAAACAGAGTCCCAATAGATAGCATGGTGTTTCTCAGCACTGTGAGCACTGGTAAAACACCCGGCTAAATGCGCTTGTCATGAGACTCTGTTCCAATTTGGTTAGATTGCGCCTAATAATAATGCACACGTCAATGAAGTGGAAGCAATATATTGAGCAATATTTAGATGTAAAAAAGTGAATTTTATTAAAAATACCTGCACTACCTATGTGCACTCGCTCATGAATTAAAAATAAAAATTCCTACCACTACGTCTTGGTGCGAACACAACATCAGCAAGTGAGATGGAGACAGACTATGATGCCCTGATGCCTGCAATGACTTTGGAGGATGTCCTTTGCAGATCTGGGGCCTTGGGGTTTCAGTCACAACTGGGGATGTTCCTTACAGGTACAGAGATAATCTCCATGGCCACATCGAGATTTTCTTTTGGTTAATGGCAAATTTTGGGGTCAGTGGCGAAGTGGAAGATGAGATACTGCTCACCATCCGAGTGTCCTGAAAGGAAACCCATGGGGAAGCTGGCCCATGCCCCTTCTCTACTAGGGTGTGCAATTGTACCACCCTGCTTCCTTAAGGATAAGGTGCATGGTGCATGATGTCTCAATCCCTCTCACCTAACCAATGCAGTATGGAGTCAATGGCTAGAGCAACAGAGTGTCAGTCAGAATGTTGGTAGATCCACCTGGTTTTCCGGAGCAGCCTCTACATGCATTCACATGCCTGAAACATGGCAGAGTCCATGGTGTGCATGGACCCCTCAAACTCCTTCCAAAGCTGGCATTTCCACCAAATATTGCCCTCACCTTTGTTGCATTGTTAGTGTGTTTCTTGTGGCTGTGACCAGAGACCTGTCGTCAGTGTGGGGCCTAATCAATCCTCCCATGTCTGGGATTTTTAATATTACAGCCTCGCTCAGCTGCTGGGCTGTATCTGCTCTGTGGTCACCAGAATGTGGCCCATTTCTAAATTTGAGCCTTTCATGTCCCAGGAGTGTCCCATGGCCACTTAAGGATGTTTTCCCACCCAACCTCAATTTTTAAGCTGGCGGGCGAATGATAGTTCAAGGGGGAAGGATGAATAAAAATGAAGTTCTATCTTGGGTGGAAAGGTCCCTTCTGATTGGAGGTGCTTTCCCCTTAAGACTTGGTGACTTGTGGACCTCCCTCCTCCCCCCCCCCCCCCCCCCCAAACCCTTGGCCTATCTCCCAAGATCTCATTTGCCCTCCCTCATGAACACTCAGACATAACCCTCCCCTTCTCGCACTCCTGCCATTCTGTTCCCCCGAATCCTGGGACTTAATTTCAGGCAGATCCCTATTCAAAAAGGGCAAGAGTATAAAGTAGGTTATAACTACAGACCGGTTAGCTTGACCTCTGTGGTGGGGAAGTTGATGGAATCAATCATTGAGGAAGAGATGACTGAACATTTGGAAAGACAAGGCTCAATCCACCATTGTCAGCATGGTTGACAAACCTGGTTCAGTTCTTTGAGAATGTAATCAGAAAGATGGATAAGGGGGACCTTGTGGTATATCTAGACTTCCAGAAGATGTTTGACAAGGTGCTGCATAAAAGACTGATCCAGAAGGTGAGATCGCAGCAGATTGGGGGTAGAGTACTAGATTGGACTGAGGATTGGCTGACTGACAGAAAACAGAGGGTTGGGATAAATGGGTCCTTCTCTGGCTGGTGAACTGTAACTAGCGGTGTGCGCAGGGGTCAGTCTTTGGGCCTCAATTGTTTACAATCTACAAAGCTTATCTGTAAGCAGGGACAGATTTAACATAGCAACATTTGCAGATTATAATTAAATACGTGGTAGAGCAGGCTGTGAAGAGGAGATAAACAGTTTACAGACGGATATAGATAGGCTTGGAGAATGGGCCAACATTTGGCAGATGGAGTTTAATGTGGAAAAGTGTGAGGTTATCCATTTTGGCAGAAAAAATAGAAAGGCAAATTATTATCTAAATGGAAAGAAGATTCAAAATGCCTCTGGGCAGAGGGATTCAGATGTCTTTGTTCATGAACCGCAGAAAGTCAGTATGCAGGTACAACATGTAATTAAAAACATAAATGGAATTTTAGCATTTATTGCAAAAGGCCTGGAGTATAAAAGTAGAGAAGTGTTGTTGCAATTGTATAGGGTGTTGGTGAGACCACATCTGAAGTATTGTGCCTGGTTTTGGTTTTCTTATTTAAGGACGGATGTGATGGCAATGGAGGCAGTTCAGAGGAGGTTCACCAGATTGATTCCGTAAATGAAAGGGTTCAAGTGTGAGGAGAGATTAAACAGTTTGGGGTTATACTCACGGGAGTTTAGAAGAATGAGAGGTGATCTGATCAAGGAATATAAAATACTAAAAGGGATTGATAAAGTAAACATAGACCAAATGTTCCTCCTTGTGGGGCAATCTAGAATGAAAGGTCACAGATATAATTTGAGAGTCAGTCGATTTGAAACTAAGAAAAGGATGAACTACTTCTCGCAGAGCGTGGTGAATTTGTGAACCTCACTACCCCATAGTGCAAAGGAGTGAAAATCATTAAATGATTTCAAGAAGGAGATAGATATATTTCTGATTTTAAAAAATGGGTTGAAGGGATATGAGGAGCAGATAGGGAGTTGATTTGCGACCAGGAAGAGATCAGCCATGATCTGATTGAATGGCAGAGCCATCTGATTGAATGGCTGAATTGCCTACTTCTTTTCCTAATTCCTATGCTCCTATGTTCCCTGCAGAGCCTCTTCCAATCACTCAGTTCTGTGCTTGGAGGGATGGGAGAGCAGCTGGCCAATCATTTTTTTTTCTTGGTTTTTTTAATACATTTAGAGTACCCAATTAATTTTTTTCCAATTAGGGGGCAATTTAGTGTGACCAATCCACCTACCCTGCACATCTTTGGGTTGTGGGGGCAAAACCCACGCAGACACGGAGAGAATGTGCAAACTCCACAAGGACAGTTACCCAGAGCCGGGATTGAACCTGGGACCTGGGCACGGTGAGGCAGCAATGCTAACCACTGCGCCACCGTGCTGCCCTTCAGCTGGCCAATCATGTTGGCTGCAGTGAGGGCAGATGTCGTGCCTTATGCCAATCAACAAATTGGCATCGGTGCTGCTGGAGTCATTGGGGGCATGTTCCTCAATGACCCTTCGGATGGTGGGGACCAAATGCCCTGTCAACTGAAAAATTCAGATCAGTTAATAAATATAGGGCGGGATTCACCTACCCCCCGGCAGGTTGGAGAATTGCCGGGGGGGGGGGGGGGGCAGCGTGAATCCTGCCCCCGCCGTCTGCCGAATTCTCCACCGCCGGGAATTTGGCGGGGGCGGGAATTTGGCAGCGCCCCCCCCCCCCCCCCCCCGCGATTCTCTGGCCCACGATGGGCTGAGTGGCAGCCTGTTTACAGCCGGTCCCGCCGGCGTAAATTAGATCAGGTACTTACCGGCGGGACCTGGCTCCAAGGGCGGCCTCTGAGGTCCTCAGGGGGACGCGGGGGGATCTGGCACCGGGGTGTGCCCCCAAGGTGGCCTGGCCCGTGGTTGGGGCCCACTGAACCGCGGGCGGGCCTGTGCCGTGGGGGGCACTCTATTCCTCCGCGTCGGCTGATGTGGACCTCCACGATGGCCAACGCGGAGATGAACCCCCCTGCACATGTGCTGGGATGACGCCAGCACACACTGGTGCTCCCACGCATTCGCCAACTCACGCTGACTGGCAGAGGCAAGGCCCTTCGGCAACGATTGGCGTGGCACCAAGCCCCTTCCGCGCCGGCGCCGGCGTAGCCGCTGAAGGTGCGGAGGATTCCGCACCTTCGGGCAGCCCGACGCCGGAGTGGTTCGCGCAACTCCTTCGTGCCGGAGTTGCCCGCCCCGCCGATTTCTGCAAATCCCGCCCATAGTCTGATAATAGTGCCAACTATTATTGATTGTTTTAAAAACCCAGCGGGGGTGGCACGGTGGCGCAGTAGTTAGCACTACGGCCTCACGGCACCGAGGATCCAAGGTCAACCCCAGCTCTGGGTCAATGTCCGTGTGGCGTTGGCACATTCTCCCCATGTTTGTGTGGGTCTCACCCCCACAACCCAATGGTTGGCCATGCTAAATTGCCCGTTAATTTGAAAAAAAGAATTGGGAGCTCTAAATTTATTTTAAAAAATTTCTGCCTAATACCCTGCATAATGTTCACTAATGTCCTCTAAAGAAGGAAATTTGCCATCCTTACCTGACCTGACCTACATATAACTCCAGACCCATATCAATGTGGTTGATATTCAACTGCCCTCTGAAATGGTTTAGTCCACTCAATTCCAGGGCAATTAGGGATGGGCAGCAAATGCTGGCCCTGTCAATGATGCTCACATTCCATAAAAGAATAAGGCAGAAAAAATATTACCTATCCATTCTCCCAAAATGCATTACCTCATACTTCTCTGCATTAAGTTCCATCTGCCACTTTCCTGCCCATTCTGGTAGCGCTAATCATCTTCTTCTTTTCATTCCTTCAGATCATGTTTGGCAGGGGAAAAGCGCAAAATCACAATGAATTGTCACGTGGGCTCGGAGTTGAACAAAAGTCTCCACAATGGAAGTAAAACATGTGTTTGCTCAGGGGAAAAAAAATTGACTGTTGATAAAGCAACAGCTAAGAAAAAATCTTGAAGAAAGTAGAATGGTAAAAATCAAACAAGTTCAGAGATACAAATAGAGAGGGTAAAATTTGTTTTGGATGACAATGCAGCTTGTTTTACACTCCAAAGTAATGGAATATTGGACAGACTGTGAAATGGGGATTGCTGATTTGTTATCATCTATCTGTGCTCCCCCCCTCCCCCATACAGCGAAGAACCGTTTGATAAACATCTGTTGATTATTGCATTCAGCCCACTTGCCTCAGCAATTCCTTTCAAGTACAGTACATGACAGTCCCGGTGAAACGTAATGGGTTTTGTGCCATTCCGTTATTCCCATGCCTTCGGAGGCTGTTTAGTTCCAAACTTTGTTCACCTACAAGTCAGAACTTTATCCCCATTTTTCACCACCGCCTGCTATTTTTTTCTTGCTCAGCTTGTTTTCAGTCTGGGTAGTCAATTTACCATTCATTTCATGGATCTTAATCATCTCGGAAAGCCATCGCCTGCAGAATATTATGCAATGCCTGCTGAAAATTCAAGTAAATTATATCCACTGCATAGCTCTCATCTGCTGATTTAGTGCTCTGTTGGATAAATTGCAGTAGAGTTGTGAGGCAGAACCCATTCCTGTAAACCTATTCGCTAAAACTGAACATTGATAGCATCTCATAAAATGTTATGAAGCATTTTCCCTGCTGCCTACGTTAGACTAACTAGTGTATGGCCCCACAATTAAATTTTCATTCCTTTTGAATATCAGAATTATGCCAACTAATATTTAGGTACAGTTTCTGTATTTATGGAGATCCTTAAAATGTAAACCAGATCCTCACTCCTTTCTTTGAGGGCTCTGTTATATGTCTAATCTGAATGAGATGCTCTCTTTGCATTTGACCCTTCAAGAACTGATGGTCACGTAAGTGTTTTCTGGTGTGATCAGCTCCCATCAGCTCTTTCACTGACAATCAGGATGGTCACAGTAAGAATTCTAACAACACCAGGTTAAAGTCCAACATGTTTGTTTCAAACACTAGCTTTCGGAGCACTGCTCCTTCCTCAGGTGAATGAAGAGTATGTTCCAGAAACATGGGTGGAATTCTCCGCCCCCTGGGAATCGGCGGGAGCGGGAATTGCGCCGGCCGGTTGGTGGGCAGCCTGCGGCAATTCTCCGGCCCGCGATGGACCGCAGCTCCGCCGTTGTCAGGCCAATCCCGCCGTCAGGAATCAGAGCACCTCTGGTGCTGGCGGGAGCAGGCGGCGCGAGCGCGCCCCGGGGTCCTGGGGGGGGGGCACGGGGCGATCTGACCCCGGGGTGTGCCCCCACGGTAGCCTGGGCCGCGATCGGGGCCAACCGATCGGCGGGCGGGCCTGTGCCGTGCGGGCACTCCTTTTCTTCCGCCGCCGCCTCGGCCTCCACTATGGTGGAGGCGAAAGAGACCCCCTCCACCGCGCATGCACCGGGATGACGAAAGCGGCCGCTGACGCTCCAGCGCATGCGCGGACTCACGCCGGCCGGCGAAGGCCTTTCAGCCAGCCGTTCGCACCGTCTGACGGGACGCCAAAGGCCGTTCGCGCCGGTCGGCAGGGCGCCAACCACTCCGGCATGGGCCTAGCCCCTAAAGGTGCGGTGAATTCCGCACCTTTGGAGAGGCCCGATGCCGGAGTGGTTCTCGCCACTCCGGTACGCCGGGACGCCCCGCCCCGCCGGCTAGGGGAGAATCCCGGCCCATATATTTGGACAAATTCAAAGATGCCAGACAATGCTTAGAATGCAAGCATGAGCAGGTGATTAAATCTTTACAGATCCAGAGGTTATTGAGGTGTGAATTGTCTAAAGCCAGGACAGTTGGTAGGATTTTGAAAGCCCAGACCAGATGGTGGGGGATGAATGTAATGCAACAGGTCCCGGTTGAGGCCGCACTCACATGTGGGAGCTTGACTATAAGTTTCTGTTCGGCGATTCTGCATTGTCGTGCGTCCTGAAGACCGCCTTGGAGAACGCTTACCCGGAGATCAGAGGCTGAATGCCCTTGACTGCTGAAGTGTTCCCCGACTGGAAAGGAACATTCCTGCCTGGTGATTGTCGCGCGATGTCCGTTCATTCGTGGTCGCAGCATTTGCATGGTCTTGCCAATGTACCATGCTTCGAGACATCCTTTCCTGCAGAGTATGAGGTAGGCAACATTGGCCGAGTCGCACGAGTATGTACCGCAATCAGGATGGTGTCAGCCAAATTATCACGTCATAATCTGATTTTATTGCTGCAACAACACAATCAGGGCTGACAAAGTGATGTACAAACACTTAGTCTAGACTGACCTTAAGCCCATTGAGTAGCCGATGATGTCACAGATTATCATGTGACTCAACTCTTAAAGGGACCATGCAACAGCACAAGAATATCCACCCACATATATAACATCCCTCCTCAGTAATTAGTTTATCATTTCTTTGGATGCCGGTTTAAATTCAGGATGGACACTTCCTTGGAATTTGCAACACAACACCTCGCTTCAAAAAGTTATCAAAGAAAACTCTAGAATATCTATCAGTCTGCATATTATCATTAGTCTAATCCAAGGGTAAACTTGCACTGGAGTTAATCTTAACAGGTTTTTCTGCAGGTCACAACTGGCAAAGATCTGTTGCCTCTGTGAATTATTTGATGACTTCTCTTGTGTCTTTATAATCAGCAACATGCTGATTTTTGAAAAAGTCAACAAGACTCAACTGATCATCATTTACCTTGTAAGGCACCTCTTTAAAATCCTTGTCTGATCCCAGTTTCCATTGTAATGCCTGTCCTGCTGGCTGTTTTTAAAACTACAGACTTTTGGTTTTGAACTGAACCCACCCCCTCCTACAGGCTGTTATTTGAACTGGCCCAGACACACCCCTTGATGCAGTGTGCTCTGTGGCATAGCTCGTGATGTCATTTTGATGGACTTCGCTAGCAGCCATCCCCTCTTTGGAAATTCTGGGAATTCACTGTTTTCGATTCGGAACAGTAGAGCCTGTCAGATTCTGGAGTAGAAGGCAGTTGCATTTTTGCTTTAAGTTTTGTTCTGAGAAGGAGCTGGGCTGAAGCCTGTTAAATATCTCTCTCAGAAAAGCAGGAAGTTCTTCTCTCTCTGATACCAGGCCTGTGAAGGTGTATCTCCTAATTTAAATGCTGCGGTTCAGGTGCTTTATTCTCTCTCTATACCACAGCCAGAATACTGGAAAACAAAGAGTAGACAAGCAGTTAAAATGCAGAGTGGACAGTCAACCTGCTTTAAATTCTCAGGTGGAGAATTTGAGCGGCACTCTGATCAGGGACATTGACAACGGCCCCGCACCAGAGATTCTCTGGACCCCGATGGACCGAGTGGCCGACGAGTTTGGCCGAGTCCCGCCGGCGTGGATTACTCACCTCCCACATGGCGGGACCTGGATGTTGATTGTCCGGGGGCCGTTCCGGGATGGGCCTCCATGGTGGCCTGGCCCACAATTGGGGCCTCCCAATCGGCGGGCAGGCTGGTTCCGTGTAGGCCTACTTTACTCCGCGCCAGGCCCCTGTAGGGCCCCAGCATATTGCCTGAGGCCCGGGATGGAGAAAGGAACCCCCGCACAGATGCGGAAATACACCGACCATTCCGCACATGCGCGGAAAACCGGCGGCCATTATGCGCATGCGAGGAAATACGCCAGCCGTTACACGCATGCGCAAACATGTGCGGGCCATTCCGCACTGGCAGGAGCTGCAGGGACCACTCCAGCACCAACCTAGCCCCCTAGGAAGGAAGAATTTCTCATCTTCGGGAGCCGTTGACGCTGGAGTCGTTGGCGCCGGTTTTCACGCCGGCGTGAGAACATAGCCCCATTATTAGAGAATCCTGTCCCTGGTGCCTGTAAGTTACTGGAGCAGTCAAGGGTCAAAGATCTCAGGAAAGCATATGAATGAATGGTTAATTCACATATGTTGGGACTCTAGGGACTGTGGGACTCAAATTGACCACACACTAGTCCCAGGATGCCGTAATGACCCCAATGCTCACAGCGTAAGCTAAATAACATACACAAAAGTTATTCATTTATCCCAGCATTTTATTTAGTTATTTTCCTTTTTTAAATAAATTTAGAGTACCCAATTCATTTTTGTTTTCCAATTAAAGGGCAATTTAGCATGGCCAATCCACCCATTGTGCACGTCTTTTGGGTTGTGGGGGCTAAACCCACGCAAACATGGGGAGAATGTGCAAACTCTAGACGGACAGTGACCCAGAGCCAGGATTGAACCTGGGACCTCAGAGCCGTGAGGCAGAAATGCTAACCACTATGCCACCGTACCGCCATCCCAGTATTTTAAACATGGAGCATGTGAGGCCTAAGGTTAATCTTGGGTTTAGGTACAGTTATGTATTGTATATGGGCAGGATGTGATATCGGCAATGGGGGCTCATCTGTCGCTAGGAGCCTTGCTCGGCAAGAGCCACACATTGCCTACGTTTGGGAAGGCTTATAAAATGAAGCGCCAATCAGGCACTTAAATGAACAGTTGTAGGCCTTCCCGGGATCAAGGACTCAGCTGCTGGTCAAAAGGCAGAAAGGCGTGGATGGCTGTCCATGGCCCCACCCACTTCTGATGCTGGGTCCCTCAATCAAGCACTGAGTGCCTGACAACAAGGGAGGCTCCCTGCCCTACCCATCTCTTGAATCTCAACAAGATTTGTTTTTTGAACTTCCTGCATGGCAACTCCCCCTGCCCACTGCTGGTTGAATATCAATGGTGACAGCATGAGGCCCTTCAGAGGGCATTAATTTCCCACTGGAACCTCAATTGGCAATGGTGTAGGAAGGCTCCCCATTAGCCTTTCCGCTCAGGAGTTAATCAAGACTTAATTTAGGGCAGCACGGTAGCATAGTGGATAGCACAATTGCTTCACAGCTCCAGGGTCCCAGGTTCGAATCCGGTTTGGGTCACTGTCTGTGCGGAGTCTGCACATCCTCCCCGTGTGTGCATGGGTTTCCTCCGGGTGCTCCGGTTTCCTCCCACAGTCCAAAGAGGTGCAGGTTAGGTGGATTGGCCAGACTAAATTGCCCTTAGTGTCCAAAATTACCCTTAGTGTCGGGTGGGGTTACTGGGTTATGGGATAGGGTGGAGGTGTTGACCTTGGGTAGGGTGCTCTTTCCAAGAGCCGGTGCAGACTCGATGGGCTGAATGGCCTCCTTCTGCACTGTAAATTCTATGAAGGCAGAGGCAGGAAGACAGCGAGTATAAAGTTGCTGGGGTGCGGAGGAATGATGACAAAGGACTTCAACTTAAAGAGTTTACTGTCAGATCTTCGGCAGCACTTACAGGCCAGGCCTATAGCCATGCTGGTGAGAACATCTGTGTTACCGACACATCACTTCCTGTGCACAAGTCATGGTAATATATACAAGAATATACTACATCCTCCCCATTTTAGTTGGGACAATCCATACTCACAAGCAAAGAACAATGTTGAATGTAATGATAGAACATTCAATATGTAAATTGCACTGACCACGAACTTGCGCAACAGAACCTGGCACAAAGCCTAGGCATGTCCCTTGCTCCACACTTTAATATAAAACAGCACATATATACACCTAAGTCAGTAAATAGTTGAGCTTGGGATTCGGTCTGCTCAGCCACCCCAAGCATATAGTTACATCAGGTGGCTGTGCTTGGGGTGCACCCAGGCCTCAGGCGTGCCAGGCAGGTTCACAGTATCTGCAGGGCTTGCTGCACTGGGAGCAGGGTGCAGGAGCGCAGATTATGTACTCGGTGTGTAACCTCTGTGGCAGCTGACGGTGCCGGCTCAGGCATGTGAATCAGATGGTGCCGGCTCCTGACATGCAGGACACCATCTGGAGTGACTACATAACTGTTTGATTAAGCGGGGGGGCATGGCTGTAGGCCACTGCCAGTTTGTTATGGCCATACGCGATTCGTATTCTGCTCATTTGACTGGACTCCAGTCTGTGGGTGTTATGATGACAGTATTATTTCCCTCTTTCTCGCCATTTCATGAGGGCTTCCCTCACATTAGTTTTCGCTTTGGGTTGCAACAGGGCCATGGCAACAGGGATCATGATTTTGGTGTATTTGGATAACTTTCTCTGTGCTGATGAGCACCTTGGCAGATTACACAGACTAAATAGTGTGGCATAGAAGTCTGTGTTGTCACGGCAGAATTTTTCTAGAAGGTGCTTTGCTAAACATGCTACACGCTCTGCCAAAGCATTTGATTGTAAGTTTTCGGGGACTGTTAGTACTCTGTTCAAAGTCCCATGTTTGTACAAAGTTATTGATCTCACTGGAGACAAACTGCTGTGTGTTGTCCATCATTGGCTATTGTCAAATGCCATGAGCAGCAGAAGCGGCTTCGGGAATACACTGCACTGTGCCCTGTTATCGATTTTGACTTTAAATTCGGCATTGCTGTGAGCAATGTTTAACGCTGTGAGTATTTCATCTTTTCCCATGTCATAGTCAACTATTTCACAGCAGAATGTTTTCAGGGGTTCTATGCGCTGGTTGCTTTGATCGACCTCCAGCTCATTCATTTTATTCATGTTCCAAATGTTGGAGGGGTGGCAATATTGTAGTGGCAAGTTGTTGTGGCTTGGACCAGCAACACTTTGCAAGGTGATTCTATTTGCCACATTAAAGCAAGGCATGTGCTTCTTTTTGGTGGGTGTTGGGTGTTGCACTTCAGGCAAGCTGCATTCAGTGCCAAGAAAACTTCCAGTTCTCTCATTAATTCCGTAGTGCTCCTCTCGGACTGCTCATTTAGCATGCAGATACTAATCACAGATTCTAAGGTGATTTTTTTTTCATGGAGCAACTTCTTGCGGGTAGTATCGCTATGTGTCCACCTATTGCATTGTCCTGTAAGCGTTCATCGGGGACAGTACCGAATATGCACTTTTTAATCAGAATGTTAATTTAATTGCACCAATTGATCGAGTTTCTGGTTAGTGGTGTTAAAAAATCTCTGTCCATGATGACACCTTTTACGGTGGTGCATATCTGTTCAAATCTTTTTAACAGTACCTCAGGTTCTCTTGGTTTTGCTCCACTTGGAAAACGAAGGATTCAGATTTTTTGACTACCTCCAAGCACGTGAGGTTCAACAGCATGTAAGTTTGTACTTTCTTCGATTTATTGGAGAGACATGCATGGCAGCATATGCACCATTCTTTTCCAATCATATTCCAACAGTCGGCGATGAATAGGTCGGTTAAAGTCCTTGTGCCATCTTGGCTCACTCCTGACAACATATAATGTTGCTGGGTTGTCTAGGAATGATGACAAACGACTGCAACTTTAATGGTATATCAGAAGATTTTTAGCAGCTCTTACACGCCATGCCTGGAGCCACATCGATGACTCCCACACTATCGACATGTCACTTCCTGTGTCCAGCTCATGACAAAATATACATGAATACACATTCTACAGTGTGGTCTCCATTCACCATCCTCCCATCTATATTAGCCCCTGCTGCCTTTTTTACCTACTGTAAATATGGCAGTGAGGTTGCCCTCCTTCCTTTGGATATCAATATTCTATTGCTCAGAGTCGCCAGGTATCAAATGATACCACCACAAGGTTCAACCGGCTATCGATCAAAGAGCCAAACACCAGTTAGTTAGTTCAAGGTAAAGGGTAATTTATTTACACACACAATTAATCATGCAACATAAACACTACTAGTTAAACTACACTTATCGATTATGACAACCTGTAATTAACTTCAGGCACCCGGCTTAGGTCACAGGAACAGTGGCCATTGTTCGGATCTGTATCTATCAGGTCTGCAGAAGTAACTGCTGCTCAGCTAGGCTCATCCGTCTGGTGGCGGGCGTTGAACTTGAACTTGCTTCTGGTGGTGCTGCACTTGGAAGTGGACGTGCCGGAGTGCCAGGTCCAAGAGAGGCCGAACACATGGTGGTCTCTCTTTTTATCCTTGGGGGGTTTTTGCGCTCTTTTGGGCATTGCTTCAGTTTGGACCCCACTAATTGGGTAACTCCTGATCACTGTGTTCGATTCGAACCAATAAAAGGGCGGGTGCCTCGATGGCTGGGCCTGTCCCAAGCGGTCATTACCCTGTTGTTTACACTTCCCGGGCACAGGGAGTGGCGCCGAAATGTCTGGGGTTGTATCGGTCGCTCAAGTATCAGTCCTTTGTCTGGCGGAGATGGGCCATCAAAATGCTAATCGGTTGGGGGTTTCGATACCGTCTGGATTCCTCGCTCACAAATATACATTCAGGCTCTGAGCCCGCCTGAATCTCGCATTGTCCATTTTTCCCGCTATGCTTTGCGACCTTCCCTGTTCCTGGTTGTAAGTGGTCATCCCAGATGGCTACATTCCTCCCATCTATACTGGCCCCTCCCCTCTCCACGCGCCACGGCACCAGTAAACCAGAGGCCTAGACAAATATTCTAGACAACATTAAAGCAAATGATTGTGGATGCTGGAATCTGAAACAAACATAGAAAATACTGGACAATCTTAGGGGGTCTGACAGCACCTGTGGAGAGAGAAGGGAGCTAACGTTTTGAGTCTGGATGACTCTTTGTCAAAAAGTCAGACCTGCTGAGATTGTCCATATTTTCTGATTTTGTTCTGGGGAACATGGCAGTTTGACAATTTCAATTCCATTTAAGAATTTGAGTCCTGTTTTTTTAACGTGTGGCCCAGAATTTTATGCTCCCCTCCCGCCGGCAGGTTCTGAGACAGGGGGTAATGTGAAATTGCATGAATGGGATTACCTATGGGTTCTTGTCCACCCTCACCTTGTAGCGATTTTACACTGGGGAAACCAGCGCCTCAGACAGGAAGCCCACCCTTGCCACAATTTTTCCCACCTAGCCTCAATTTTTAGGCTGGCAGGCTGATGACAGCTCTGGGGACAAACCCAGGAATGTAAAAATGTCAATCTCTGGTAGGATATTGGGGCGGGGTGGTGGGGGGGAAAGTCGGGGGGGGAAGAGTACGATCCTCCATCAGAAGTTCTGTTCCAATTGGGGGCATTCCCCACAGAAGATCCCTTGCCCTCTGTATCTCTCCCTCTCGATCTCCCCCTAGACTCCAATCACCTCCCTCACAATCTCAAAGTGCTTCCTTACACTCCCTGTCCTGGTGTCCCATTCACCCATTTGGGCCTCTGGTTGTCAGGAGTTTGTCTCAGGCTGCTTCATGCAGTGCCTCTGCTGACCACTGCAGCGCTGTTGCCGGAGGGGCTGGATGGCAGCCAGCTAGTCTGATTTGCTCGCAACTCTTCAAGGCAGGACTTCCTCCCAACTGACTGCTTGATACAACGTACCAGAAATGGGTGGCAATATGTTCCCCACTGACTCTTCGGAAGGCATTGGTCAAGCCCCCAACATCTTAAATAATCAAGCCATGGAAATACAAAAGCTAGTATTTGTTAAAATGACCATGCGTTGGCTGGATTGCCATAAAATAAAAATGTGTTTACTAATGTCCTTCAGTGGTGTAAATATGCCATTCTCATCCAATGTGGCATATATGTGACTCCAGAGCTACACCAATGTGGTTGACTCTTAACTGCCCAGTGATGTGGAAAATCATTCATCTATAATATGCAGCTGGAAAGAAAAACCAGCATGAAAACCAAGATGCAATCTCAGAACACAACTGAGACACCACCATCTCGGTTTTACGGCCCCTCACACTGGCGAGATATTACAGTCCCGCTGATGTTGACAATTTAAATGATTCATGGTGGGACTAAAATCCTGGCCCAGGGCAACTTTGCATTCAACCTTTTACAAACTTTATTGTTCAAACAATACACAGAAGAATAGAATTTCAAAAATGAATGACATCCCTTGACATCAAGGTAGCATTTGATCGGCCCCAATGAGCCCCAGTTAAGCTGAAGCTAATAGCATTCAAGAGAAAAACTTTTCAGTAGCTGAATTCATTGTTAGAACAAAGGAATATATTTGTGGTCATCAGAGACCTAAGTGTGGTGATGTGCCTATGCAGTTTTGTACATAGTTGTCTATCAAGATATATAGTTATCGATGGGACCTCCATCCAGCTGGTGACAATAGAGGTCTACCATGTGACTCGAGATAGTAAGTCATACAAGAGGATAGTCACACTAAAAGTAGGTCCAAGAGGATTCACTGAATTCATTTATTTTGATACTGTTTGTAACATAGTTTGTTGGTTATCATTCCATGTGTTCATCTTGTTAATGGATCACATCAAATAACTAGATGTTCTGTGTGCATCTGTACTACGGCCACACCACAGAACATAACACCAGGGACATGCTTGCAAGAGTTCCTCTCTGGTGCACCCTCGGTCCAACAATGTTCAGCCACTTTTAATAAACTTTCCTCCTCAAAAAGTCAGGAATTGGGCAGTTTGGGGATGTTTATACAGTACGTTCATCTCCACTCACAATTCACCAAAGGCCATCCTATTATGCTTAGTCAGGAGACGGTAACCAGCTGACTTTTGAAGGCCCTGTTCACATATCAAAGGCTGCACCTTCAACGCAGGGTGAGTGACCTTGATTTAAATCTATTGTTTTGAAAATTGGAGAGTCCTTGAAGCCCCTCTGAGTAACTGTTTAGTGAGTAGCAACTTCACCTCTTGGATTTAAGGTGGTAGCGCTCACATAGAGATACAATGAGAGAAGAGAATCCAGCATCTCTATAATGCAGTCACCAGCTATAATGCTAGTGGTTTTAAGATTACATTCTATGATGATAAATAAAGTCAGTTTAAGATGAGGCTATCGTAAGTAACTATGTGATAGGGAAAACCTATTTCATAGTGTAAACTGTTTAGTGTGCATTTATCTATTTCATGTAAATAATATAATTTGTTCCTTTGAAGCCTATATCCAATTCACTCCTAATCCAATCTGCTATCCACAAAGAGTGAGAATTCATATGTTGGCACATGCTACCTAACAACAGCCAGCATACAGAATATAGATTCTCCATTATGATATATGGGTTATGTAATTCTTTCCTAGAGAATGCAAAGAGAAAGGTGCGCTCAAAATCTCCAGGAACTTGAGGTCAGCTTATTAGAGTTACTGATGAGATTGAACCTCACTCTCCCCTTGCTTTGTTATTTCTGGCGGCTCTGTTTCTGGTGTGACAGCTCCCAGAAATTATTTGAATATTGATCCAGAATACTTAATTCTGCCAGCATAAAATGCATCGGGTGGTTGGAAGTTGAATTGATTGAAAGGAATTATCAGCTTGTATCGTCCCCACCCCATCCTGCCCTGCTGCCCTTGCTTAATAATAATCTTTATTGACAATCTTTATTAGTGTCACAAGTAGGCTTACTGTAACACTGAAAATCCCCTAGTTGCCACGCTATGGGGCCTGTTCGGGTACACTGAGGGGGAATTCAGTATGTCCAATTCACCAAATAAGCACATCTTTCAGGACTTGTGGGAGGAAACTAGAGCACCCGGAGGAAACCCACGCAGACAGGGGGAGAAGGTGCAGAGTCCGCACAGATAGTGACTCAAGCCGAGATTCAATCCCGGGTCGCTAGCGCTGTGAGGCAACGGTGCTAACCACTGTGCTACCGTGCAGCCTTTTCTAATTTCAGCAGTGTAGAATCATAGACTTCCTACAGTGCAGAAGGAGGCCATTCAGCCCATTGTGTCTGCCCCAACCCACTGAAAGAGCACCCTACCTTGGCTCACTCCCCTGCCTTGCCCCGTAACCCCACCTAACCTACGCATCTTTGTACACCAATGAGCAATTTAGCATGACCAATAAATGGACATTCATATGTGTCAGGCAACCAGCTGGCCAGAAGGAAAAATCATATTTAGCATGTCGGGATGGAGTGTGAGGCGAGAAGCCCGGAGGTTGCATCCAATGGACAGCAAGACCTTTGCTGAAATACATTCACGGATTGATACATGTCACAGTTTTCTTTGTGCAACTATTAATTCTGAAACACAGTTAAGTAATCTATCAACACATAAAAAATTTCTTTTTTAAGTGCAGCCGTATCTTGATTACGGTTAACACGTGAAAACAGCTCTCAGGCATGGCACAAATTAAGACGCTGAACAGTGCCTGCTGGTCGATGAAACACAGACTGTTTAGATCATTTTACTAGGAAGCAGCCAAGAGATTTTAACAATTTTCTTACATTATGTGTTAATTGCAGCATTGGGGATAAACATTTGTCTGAAAGATTTTTCTAAACACCCTGTGGTCACCGGCTGCATGCTGAAATAGGGCAATTTGCAGTGCAGAAATTAGTGGTGGAAAAGCTTGGTGATGCAAGTCCAACGCAGGGAGAATCTAGTCGCACTCACTGGGAGAGTTATGGGGCAGCACGGTGGCACAGTGGTAAGAACTGCTGCCTTATAGCACCAGGGACCCGGGTTCAATTCCAACCTTGGTGTAGAGTCTGCACTCTCTTCCCGTACCTGTGTGGGTTTTCTCTGGGTGCTCCTGTTTCCTCCCACAGTCCAACGTCATGCAGGTTGGATTGGCCATGCTAAATTTCCCCTCAGTAACCAAAAGGTTACATGGGGTTACTGGGTTACGGGGATAGGGTGGGACCTGACCCTCGGTAAGGTGCTATTTCAGAGGGTTGGTGTAGTCTTGATGGGCCGAATGGCCTCCTTCTGCACTGTAGGGATTCTATGGTTACAGGTAACCCTAAGGTAAACGCACTAAACTTTGGAACTTATTTGCAAATTATTTTTCACCTGTTTTATTATCAATTAATTTTTCAAGCGCATCGGAGCATGTGGTGCAAAGAGCATCCTGACCACTAAAAGACATGAGCCTGTAATTTGAAGTATTAATAATGGTGAGGCTGTAAATGCTCATTAAATGCAGAAATTCAAAAGGTTGCTGTCAGAGGGCTGCTGCTCTTTCACATAATGCCTTTGCAGTTCTCGAAGATGGAATCAGCATAAAAAACAACTGAATCACAGCCTTTTGGTGAGGAGAATTCCTCATCTTCGCCATTATCTTTTGTGTAAAAAGGTGCTTCTTGATTTCACTTAAATGGCTTCAGTCTAATTTCAAATTTGTCCCCTTGTTCTTCTTCTCCCTCCTAGAGGCGAAAGTAAACAGATCTGTAACTACCCAATTAAATGCTTTTATTATTGTAAATAACTTGATTAAATCTCTCTCAACCGTCTAAATTCAAGATGCCTGTTAAACATAATTTAATCTTTTAAAACCTGGTCGCATTCTTTGCATTGCAACCTTCCCTCCTCCAAACTCCACCGAGCCAAGGCTAATATTTACTTTGTGAAATGCAGTGCCAAAACTGAATCAGTACTCTGGATGGGATTTGACCAAGACTCTTTACATTAAAAAGGAGGTCTCACAATTCAGTGGTGGCATCCCTGCCACCAAGTCAGAAGCTCCAGCTTTGTGTTCCATCCCAGAACTTGATGGCGGAGGAAGATGCATTTATAATGCAGTCAGACAGGTTGGGGTATCAACCTGCATGTCGTTCCAACATGCGCTAATGGCAAGAGAGATGGAGAGACTCGTGGTCAGCCAGGTGATGGAAAGTCAGTTGGAACCTCTAATATCCAGACTATGGATGTAAAGGTGCACGTTTCCACAGAAACCTGGACTCACTTTGTGAACTGCAACACACCATTTTACTTCTGAAGCATAATTTCCAGGTACAACAATTAAACAAATGTCAACATTTATCTCAAGGACTGAATACAAACAGTAAGGCGGAGACCCGATATGACAAAGCCCATGCTGCCACCCGTGCTATTATTGAACAGTACATCGGAGAGCTGAAAATACGGTTCCGATGCCTGGACCACTCTGGTGGTGCCCTACAGTACACCTCCCCTCTAGGTCCCCCACTCCCCCCAAAGGGGCTCCCACTTTGGGGTGGTCTGCTGTGCCTTCCACAAGCTGGCACAGCAGCAGGACGACATGCTGGAGGAGGAGGAAGGACATGCGGCCTCGTTTGAGGAGGCGGACCAGGGGCTGGAGGGGGATGGTGGACGAGCCCGCGAAGGACCTGCAGAAGGAACAGGTGGATAGAGGTCAGGCAGCAGTAAGGGGCCGCCATCTCCGGAGCAGAGAGGCCCTCATCCTCGCCCTCTTCTCATAGGATGAGGCGTTATCTGTCAGCTCATCCCCATTTCCCTATTCTCCTCCTTTCCCCTCATTCCCCTGCTTTCCCCCATTCCCTCCCCCCATTCTCTTCCTTCCCCCCCCTCCCCAACACCTCCCCATCCCCGGTAACTAACAAATTCCACCCACCTAGGGTCTGTGTAACATCACCACAGGGTAATGGGCCTGTGTCGCACTGTCAGTCGGTCAATATCCAAGGCAGGAGAGTGATGATAACTTGCTTTGAGTTAAGCTCTGGTGCTTCTCAGTTTCTGAAAAAGTCTGACTCCTATCTTTCTGCTGACAGCATGCTCACACCCAGTCCCTGAACTGGGTCTGCATTGGGGGCATTTGATCTTGAACCACTGCCCCCAGGAGGCGGGGGGCAGAGATCAACACAGGATGGGGGTGCAGACAGGCCCGCTGTGAATATTAATATGACAGAAGCTTCACATGTATCAGTATAACAAGTTTTGATAGTGAACATTTAACATTTCCATTCCCCCAGCTACACATGGTGACCACAGACTCCCAGAGTGGCCACTCAATGATCCTGACTCTTTTTGATCATATGTGGTCTACTGTTATGTCTAGGTGTGCCCCCAGGATGCATATCAGAGGTGGAGGTAACCTGCTGCTTTTCGTGCCCTGTGGCCTTTGATGCCCTTGGCGGACATCCTCTGGAGGCCTGGAGCCGGAGAGCCCCGGCCGACCTACCGATGTCACTGGCATTACCATGCCACCCTGGTCTGCCTGCTGCCTGCTGTCCTTGAGATGCTCCGGTGTCCAGAGGGGGAGATACAGAAGAACCGGAGACCACCGTCGTCTCCTTGGTGGTAGGCCCCGAGTTGGCCTCCAGTGCGTCCTCCTCCCTAATGGTGCCCATAGGGCGCTGGGGATCTCCATGCGATGGAGGGTAGGCTGGAGTGAGCTCCACAGGCCTCTGCGTCATTTGCCTCTGCCAGTCCTGGCGGCCATCATTTTCTACACCAAGATATCAACGCCCTCAGCAATGCTCCTCAGTGACTGTGCCACGCTCTGCAATGTCCCGGCAATGTCCAGCTGCATCTGGGACACATCCCTCAGTGACTGAGACATGGCCAGGTCGGCATCCCCAAAGCGAGGAGCAGATCTGCATGGTGTCGTGCTTGTGTGTTGACTGGAAATGAGTGGGAGCGTTTAAAAGCAGTTCGCCCTTGTCAGCGGCGTGCTGCTGAGACGCAAATCAGACAGCGTGACAGCCATTCACGGCGTGAAGGTTGTGAAGGCCCATTTCCGCACTAAATGTCATGAAATATACGCCACAGTATCTCCAATGCGGCATTTGAGAAACACTCCGTGAATTGCGCTCAATAGGACACAGACATTTTTCTGTTAAATCATTTCCTCAGTGTCCAAGATTACTCTATTTATACTCTTTTGAATAAATCAATGGAACAAAAATAAGCTAATTGACAAATGAACAAAATAAATTGACAGCGCTGGAAAAAGACAAATACGCCGTTAGACCATTGTAAGAGGCACCTTCAACAGTACCACCACCAGAATGTTTGGCTACAGTCCTCAGAAGTGGGGTCTGAATCCATAACCTTCTGTCACAAAGCTGAACTGCTACTCACTGAACCACAGCTGGGGTTAAAACCTCATGCACTTCGAATCTCTAGACATTTTCCCATCCAAGCACTACCCAGGCGTGAGTCTGCTCAGCTTCTGCCATCAGACAAGGTCAGGCATTTTCTGACAAGTGTGATCATCGGCTAAACTCTCTTTACAATTTAAAAAAATGAAATAATAACTGATAAATCAAACAAAAATGACAAGGGTGGGGCAACGTAACTGAATTACAATGTCAAAAGAAAACTTACTAACTAAATCAAAATATCCTGCCCGGGGATGATGCACCTCTGCCCCCATGGCACCCACAGGTCGCGGAGGACCTGAAATGTGTTGGTATACACCACTTACTCTCTCTCCAATGCCACCCAGCCATGAATGCAGCCACAGATGAGGGGCAGACAGTCAGGTCGAATGACTCCCTCGATGGCCTGCAGGCTGAACCTATCAATAATCACCTTGGCCAGTGATGCACTATCAATTACAACAAAACGAGAGTAGAATGTAATCGAAGCTTTATTACTCAGACATGTGTGGCCTACAGCAGCTGACAAAATGGCTACTATACGGGAGCACACATATTTATACTCCGCCTTCTGGGCGGAGCCAGCAGGCAGGGATCTACCCCCTTACCTGTAGTACAGGGTCCTTACTGTAAAACACATATATATATATACAGTATATACATCAGTGGTGACTACCACATTCACCCCCTGTTAAAAATGAGTCCAGTAGGGGTGGTGGAGAACTATATACAGACAAGTTGCTTTTAAAATCATAGAGAATATTACAAATTTAGGCGGTCCGGTGCCTTGATCTGCCATCGAGAGCGCCGCAGTGCATCGGCTTGGTCTTCGGTGACTCCGGGAGCGTGTCGAAATCCTCTTCATCCCCGGGTGAGAGCAAGGGGAGGATGGATTGACCTGGAGCAGGGGCTGCGGTGGGGTGCGCCAGGGGAAGGGGGGGTGGCACCAGGGCAGTGTGTGTGGAACCAGCTGGTGCCAGGTCCATGAGGGAAACTGTCCTGGCGGCCGTCGGGGTACGCTACGTAAGCATACTGCGGGTTGGCATGGAGTAGCTGCACCCTCTCAACCAATGGGGAGGTAGATAAGTGTAGGGGGTTGGCTTTAACTGCCCTCCTAATGCTTGATCCCTGCTTGGGCACTGAATGCCTGACTCCTGCCTCTGGTCCTACTCACGGAAGGCTGCTACCAAACCTGACTTGCTGAGCAGCCTTCCGGGGACTTTGGAAAGCCATGCAGCATCCATTTAATTGCTGTGCTAAATTATGATGGGCTCTTGGGATGTTGGGTGTCAACTAGCTCATTAACGGGCATAACTGACATCCCAACACCAGCAGCTGGGAATTCTGCCCACCTCCGAATTGATCAGGGAAGAGATTATCATCGGGGAGACGTAAGCAGGATGTCTGGCACAATTACGTACACCCTGTCGCCATGGTTTTCACCACGATAGGCTGCATTAAACGCAGCCTCAATTATTATATTCCACCAATTAAAATACCTTTAACCCGACTCTTTGATTCCTATCTCCCCACCGATTATCAAGCAAGCGTGACAAAATTTGTTTCCAACTCCATCTGTAAGTTTGTTGATGACACGACCATAGTGGGTTGGATCTCGAACAATGACAAGTCAAAATAGAGGAGGGAGATGGAGAACCTATTGGAGTGGTGCAGCGATCCCTCAATGCCAGCAAAACTGAAAAACTGGCCATTGACTTCACAAATCAAAGTACTGTACACACCCCTGCCAGCAGTAGCAGGGCAGAGGTGGAGATGGCTGATAGCTTCAAATTCCTAGGTGTGCACATCACCAAAAATCTATCCTGGTCCACCCATGTCGATGCTACCACCAAGAACGCACAACAGTGTCTATACTTCCTCAGGAAACTAAGGAAATTCAGCACGTCCACACTGACTCTTACCAACTTTTAAAGATGCACCATAGAAAGCATCCTATCTGGCTGCATCACAGCCTGGTATGGCGACCGCTCGGCCCAAGACCGCAACAAACTTCAGAGAGTCGTGAACACAGCCCAGTCCATCACACAAACCCGCCTCCCATCCATTGACTCCATCTACACCTCCTGCCTGCTGCCTTGGGAAAGCGGGCAGCATAATCAAAGGTCCCTCCCACCCGGCTTACTCACTTTTCCAACTTCTTCCATCAGGCAGGAGATACAAAAGTCAGAGAACACGCACGAACAGACTCAAATACAGGCTCTTCCCTCGCTGTTATCAGACTCCTAAAAGACCCTCTTATGGACTGACCTCATTAACACTACACCCCTGTATGCTTCATCCGATGCCACTGTCTATGTATTTACATTGTGAACCATGTTTTTCTCTGTTATGTATTTTCTTTTCATGTACTAAATGATCTATTTGAGCTGCTCGCAGAAAAATACTTTTCACTGTACTTCGGTACACGTGATAGTAAACAAATCCAATCTAATTCAATGTGCTAGATTTGGAATTAAGCACTGAATTTTTCTTCAGGTCTTTGTTGGCATCTAGAAAGTGAAAAAGCAGGGCAGTCGTGACATTTCCTCCAATGCTACACCACAATATTCAATTTCTGAGCATTCAGCATTCGAACATTCTAGTACATTTTTGTGAATCAAGATCAAAATGATAAGATCTGTGCCTGGGCAGGTTTAGTTGTAGAATATTAGCCCACATTCTCCACTTTCTCCTTCTTTCACCTGTCAACAGAAATATCAGAATTATTTTTCTTGCTAGTGATAAAATTTCCATGACTATGATGTGAGACTGGTATTACATTGCTGTAATTTATTAAGGGAGATGTCGCTGGCAGGTGCTTTAGAAATGTAAATATTTTGCTTTCTTCGGCATCTTGATGGGTTTATTGGTGTACCTTAGTTTGATATATTGATTCCTTCCTTTCCACTACAGAGTATATGCAGCGAGAAACCAGATTTAGTCAGAGAATATTGTTCAGCTTATTTTGATACGTAACCAGGTATTATTCTCAGAGTCAGTTATCCTAAGGAAGCGACTAAACCACTCAATTCAAAACATCATGTGTAGGTTTGTTTGAACACAAGTTCCAGTGGCAGAATTTTCAAGTTATAAAGATGGGTTTGTAAAGTTGCTCAGCCCTCGTCATTTCAAAAAGATCCTCACCATGTCTCATAACATTGCATCGTTTGAAGAAGTCAAATTGAAGTATATAGACCAGAACATCTGTGGATAGTCAGGATAACTGCCAAACAAATGTAATTTGTGCATTGCAGTTTAAGCATCTTAGAATCTCTACAGTGTAGAAGGAGGCTATTTGGCCCATTGAGTCTGCAGTGACCCTCTGAAAGAGCAGCCTATCCAGACACATTCCTCCGCCACCCCACCTAACCTGTCGGGGCACTATGGGCTGTTTCATCCTGAGCAATCCATTTAACCTGCACATCTTTAGACTGTGGGAGGAAACCGGAGCATCCGGAGGAAACTTACGGGGAAAAAGTGCAAACTCCACTTCGACGGTTACCCAAGGCTAGAATTGAACCCGGGTCCCTGGTGCTGTAAGATCACAGTGATAACCACTATTCAACCGTGCTGCCGCTGTGTCAATTAAAGATGTTGTGTGAATGCAATGTGCTATTGCAATGCCGCAGCTGCGACACATTTTTATTTCCTATTAGTTAGAGAGATAGTTAAGCTGATAAATCTTTTAAATTGACAATGTGTCATTGCTACTGTTCATGTATCTATTTGCTACTTAACAAATCTAGAACCCCCCATCCAGTCTTCGTCCTGTATATTTTCCTATCTTCTGAATACTCATGTGAAGACATGAGACATAACAACCAAAGGGAAAAATGAAGTTTTTCTCTTCTGCTCTTGGGCTTCAAACAAGAAGAAGCAAAACCTCAACCATGGGTTTGATCATAAACACTGACCTTGAGACAAATATGAAGAACAAACCCCCAAAATCTGACAATTCTCGATTGAAGGATACCAAAGTTGTACAGTTGGGTTGGTCTCTCGGCCCATCTTTTGTATCATGACTTGATCCATTATCAATCCCTTTGGCTATTTCAACCAACTCTTTTGCCATTCAATGTCTCCTGTTTTTTGCTTTCCCCTTTATTCAGGGACAGCACAATGGCACAGGGGTTAGCACTGCTGCCTCACAGAGCCAGGGACCCATGTTCGATTAGTGCCTCGTCTTGCCCAGGACTAAGACTAGACTGCGGAGTTTGTACATTCTCCCTGCACCTGCGTGGGTTTCCTCCAGGTGCTCTGGTTTCCTCTCATAGTCCACAGTTGTGCAGGTTAGGTGGGGTTAGGTTAGGGGCTAATTTGCCCCTTCGGGTGGACTTGCAGGAATAGGGTGGGATTGGGCCTTGGTGCGACGGCAACCCCCCCCCCCCAACACCCCCCCCCCCCCCCCCTCCCCCACCCCAGAGTGGGTTTATTGGCAGTGCCTTCAGGCAAGCAATGCAATTGGCCATTGAATTTGGCAGGACAGGAAGATCCCATTGATGGCCAAAGGGGAACATCCTTCGCTGCAGTAAAACCCACTGCGGTGGAGGGTGTTATATTTTAAATAATGACTTATCTAAAATATATATTACTCTTGAATCCACCAGGATGATAAAATGACCAATAGTCTTCTTGTTGAAAGGTGAGGAATAAAATAATAAACTGAATCCTTTTACTCAATGCTAAACTAACAATAACGAATTAAAATACAACACAGATAACTATATAACTATACACTATTACAACAAACTAGTTCTAACTTCTCTCACTCTAGCTATTCTATGCCTCGCTTGTTCACTGTTCTGAATCACAGCATCATCTGAATCATCTGACTTAGAAAAGGTGGGAAACCAGTTCTTATAGTATCTGACTGTGAGCCATCTAGTGCTGAAATGACTGTACTACATTTACATACATTGATCATGTGTATTGAATATCACTACATAAACTCCCAGCAATTAATTCTGTTTCGCTCTCCACAGCTGTTGCCAAGCCTGCTGAGTAATTCCAGTATTTTTTGTCTTCATTTCCGATATCCAGAATCAACAGTATTTTTCCTTTTCTCTTGGCTGGGTGGATGCCATCAAGTTGTTTTTGCTCTTAACCCATAGCTGACCAATTGAAATAAAGAAATTTATTTGAATCTTCAAACAGCACTGATCAGATCGTCTATTGTACATTTTCTACACTCATAAAGTCTCTCAAAAATAACAATTCAATGGACGTTAATTATTCCCCACAATTCTTTGGAGCAAAACAAATTTATTTTTAGCAGTAGCTTTGTGGAAGAATTACGATTGGGTCATCTAATCATGTAAACTTATGAACCCTATTTCAACCTTGTTTTTCAGGACACAAAGGGCAGGAACCTCCGGTTCTGCTTGCTGCTGTGAGTGCTTATTTTAAGAAGCAAAGTTTCCTTTTATAATCTATATTAATTAGATGTCTTTTGTTCCTCTGTTGAGTGCTGTATTTAGTCCTTGCCCAACTCCCAGACTTTAAAGTCACTGAGCAAAATGGATATTGTGCTATCGGTGGAAGAGACAACCTCTAGTGAGGAGGGGTAGGGTGAGAGGAAGAAGGGCAGATTGGGTGGCCTAGGATGCACTGGCACTATGCCCAGAGGTTAACAAAGCTGTCATCCATCTCCAGCAGAGGTGTAGAACCATTTTATGCAGTCCTTAAGAGTATACAGCCAGGGACAGAGCTGTCTGCCAAATGTCAAAGACTTGATGCAAGAGAAGGCTCAGGTTATCAAGAGCCTCAGTCACATCACTCTGTGACATGCTCTCAAGGGGGATCTCCTCCATCTGCGTTGTGGAACACCTGATGCCATTAGCGATGATGCTCACTGTCGCAGTCAACCTCTTCATGACAGGCTTCTTTCAGGCACTATGTAGAGACTTAAGTGGTATGATGTGGCATGCTGCACAGCACTGCATCAAGGTCTTCAGTGTTGTTTTGTTTTGAAGGTCAGGGAATTACATCTCCTTCACACTGGATGGGCAGAGTCAACAGGATGGAGCCGGACAGTGTATGGCGATTGGCGTTTTTCCCAAAAATTATACTCATGCCACCATAACGACTTCTGCAGTGACAGCCCTGCACCTTCATCAGTTTTCATTGAATGTCCAGCTGGCCTGTGTTCATTGACAGATGATTCAGGAATGTGCCAGATACCAGGGCAGCAGCCAAGACTTATTAATTCTTTGAAGCTCACACGTGCCAGACCTATTCAGTGGGCCTGAAGCCCTGACTGGGTGGCTTATCGGTGACAGAGGGTACCCATTGATGAGATGGCTAATGATGTCAGTGAGAGTGCCTGGAACGGAAGAAGAGAGGAGATATAATGATAGCCATGGAAGCACCAGAGCCACCGTCGAGCAGACCATCAGTATCTTGAAAATGAGGTTTAGGGTAGTACAGTGGCGGAGTAGTTAGCACTACTGTCTCAAGCCGCTGAGGTGCCAGACTGGGTCCCGGCTCTGGGTCACTGTCCATGTGTAGTTTGCACATTCTCCCTGTGTTTGTGGGGGTTTCGCCCCCACACCCGAACGATGTGCAGGGTAAGTGAATTGGCCACGCCAAATTGCCCCTTAATTGGAAAAAATTAATTTGTCTAAATTTTTTTAAAAGGGTAGCACGGTGGCACAGTGGGTTAGCCCTGCTGCCTCACGGCGCCGAGGTCCCAGGTTCGATCCCGGCTCTGGGTCACTGTCCGTGTGGAGTTTGCACATTCTTCCCGTGTCTGCGTGGGTTTCGCTCCCACAACCCGAAAATGTGCAGGGTAGGTGGATTGGCCATGCTAAATTGCCCTTTAAGTGGAAAAAAATAATTGGGTACTCTAAATTTTAAAAAAAGGAAGAAAAAACTTTTTTTTTTAAAAATGAGGTTTAGATGCCTGAGCATATCAGAAGAGGCATTGCAATTTAATCCCTCACGTGTGTCCTTGAATGTCGTTCTGTACCCTCCATAACCTCGCTATCCATAGAAGAGATGCCATTCAGGAAGCGATCATGGCAGACAAGGGCCAAGCAACCTGAGTGGTGGGTGAGGAAAAATTGCGATGGTTAGGCCAAAAGTACACCTGGCCCTGGACTCCTGAGCATTGAGCTCAGAGACGGGGTGATGGTGTGCAGGTTGGAGCACATGCCAATGGTTGCATCTAAAATGTGCTTGGTTTGCCCATCCAGGGACTCATCATTAAACCAAGGGGCTGGTTTAACCATTCTCCCATGCCTCTCCTCTCGCCCCAACAGCTCTGCCATCACTGGAGGGAAACATGCAACCACTGGATGACCCCTCCGCACAGATTTCTGGAAAATGTATTCAAGTTCAACAATAAAGCCTGCTCTGCTCAGTGCCAACGTTTGACCACAGCAGAACGCAGAAATGCACACTCGCCTTAAGAGACAACAAATCTCTGAAGTCCCAATGGGCTTCAAAACTCTAATGAAAGTGGACGTTTGCTGGGTCCACTGCCACTGTCTTGTGATAGGGGGCCCTTTAACTTACTGGCCTTGGAGGCTGGACTTGCCGACTTCCAACACTGTTTGGGCAGGGTGAAGGAAAACCAGTCCCTGCGAAGTCAATTGCTCCGATTAGCACCTTCGCGGGTGCATTTCAACAGCGGGCCCTGAAGTCGGAAGGCCGCTTACCTTTGGATGCAGAATCTGCCTCTCTGCCAGAGGGCAACATTCAACCTTGAATGTCCAAACTTTGTGCCCTTTGAACCCCTCACCATTGCACTCAGGAGTCAGCAGACCATTTGGAAGTATCAGCCGCAGATGCAGACAATATTACTTCTGTGTACCACCTGCTCACCCCACAATATCCCTCAACTATTTGGTTTGGTTTGTGACTTCCCTTCCTTTGTCTGCATCGGGAACAACCAACACTGCACAATCAGCAAACAACTCCAGAACCCCAGGAGCTGACCCTACAAGAAGCACCCTCATCCCATAGAGTGAAGATTGCCTCCAACTGTTACTTAAAATCAATAAACATGACCTTGAGCAAGTACACCGTGAAATATTTCTCACTCTTGTAGTCACACTATCACTTATGACTTCGAAAGACTGTCACGGCGTAACTTTCTTGTAATATTAGTTTTTCCTTGCCAGCCCTGCCGTCATAATCATTCTTATTTCATCTTTCCCTGCAGGATCATCCAAATTCTCATTCTCTACTGAATTCCCCACACAAAGCCAAAATTTCAGCTCTTTCTTGCTCACCAATCATATGATGGTTGCTCCAATCTATCTTAATTGACATAATCTAACAACTTAGTTTTTAGCACCAAGTTGGACTTCAATGTGTTGTGTTGATTCAAATTGAAATAGTTAAATTTTAGTCCAAACAACAACTTTCAGTGATTGGCAGCCTCCAATCTTTTCTTTAATTCTGATTTAATATGCCTTGCGGTGATGGTGAAATGCTGAGCAGACGCATATCAGGTGGCTCTCCTCCAGAACATAGTCAAATAGGCACATTTAGGCGAATTTAGCCCAAAACGTCGACAGCATCACGCCCTCAATCGAGCAAATGGGGGCTTGAGAAGCCGAAGGGATTGCAGGAGCGGAGAAAAAGGATACAAGCAACAGGCGGGCGAGCTGGCGGACCCTCGAGGCGAGGAGTCCCCGTCCACCCCGGACAGCGGTAGACCGACTACCTGAATATCAGCTTCCCGCTCCCCTCCTCAACACTTCGGCCCCTACCTGGAGATGGATGGAAAGCATTTCTTATGAAGGAACTGGCCGCGATAAAAGAGGTGATAAAGGTGGAAATCCAGGTTGCAGTCAAGGTGGCAGTTACAGAGACATTGGTTGCCATGCAAACGGCAGTCGATGGACTGGGGAAGAAGGCGGAGGCCCAGGGAGAAACGACCCAGGAGCTTGAGAAGATATTGATGCACCAGAGCGACAGCATTGTTGCCCTAGAGGCAGAAATCAAAAGGTTGGTGGCGACCCAGGGGATCTTGAAGGGGAAAGTTGAGGACCAGGAGATAGGTCTCGATGCCAGTACATTCGGATTGTGGGCCTGCCAGGGGGGATAGGGAGCAGGGACCCGACGGGCTATATGGCCCAAATGCTGGGCAACTTGTCAGGAGGGACGGCTTCCCCAACCCCCTGGAGATTGACAGAGTTCACAGGTCCCTCCAGCCCATTCCCAAGGTGAGGGAACAACCAAGGTCGATCATCGCACAATTGCATCGGTACCAGGATCGTGAGAGGATCCTGAGATGAGTGAGACAGACAAAGGCGAGTAGCTAGGAAGGAAATAAATCCAGCTCTATCAAGACATTGGGGCGGACTTGACAAAATGCACGGCTAAATTTAATCAGGCAAAATCGGCACTGCACAGGAATGGGTTAAAATCTGGAATGCTGTCCCAACCAGGCTCTGTGCCATGTTCCAGAATAAGAAACATTACTTCAGCACCCCGGCGGAAGAGGACAAGTTTGTTTGAACGAACGGCCTGGACAAGGGTGTGCAAGGTTGCGAAGAAGGTGATGCAGAGGAGGAAAAAGGGTAAGAAAGAAATTTGATGGACACATGATATGTTTGCTTGGGACTGTGCTGCCTCATTTTGATCCGAAAGACCGGGTCACAGGAAAGGGGCAAGGGCAATGAAACACACGTGAGGGTGAGGCATAGACAGAAGCAGCGGACAGTCAGTGGGCATGGGACAGGGAAATAAAAAGGTTAGGGAATTGGGAACTTTCACGGAGCTGATGGGAGTCATAGACCCCTGGTTGTTCGGATGTTCGCTACTGCACATGTGATGTTGCCTCCTGCAGTGTTCAGGCACAGTGTCCATGCATCAAATTGTGTTTGAGATGCTAGGCAATGACTCCCACATGCTACGTGGCCCGCCCAACAACGGGAATCCACTTGGGTTATGTGAAGTGCCTCACTTAACCACGATTACCCATTACCTATTCGCAATAGCCTTCAGCCACACAGCCAGAGGACTTGGCAGCTGTTGGCGGTTGTGGGTGGCCAGTGGGCAGACGGGCAGAGACAGGAGTTACCCCGTAATTTGTACACACGATCCAGGAGTTGGCATGGTGGCGCCATGCGTGCCTGCACCCTCCCGGTTGCACCCCCAGCACCTCCCTCCACTCTCCCATGGTGACACATCCCCATCCGAGGGTCCTTCCACCCCCTGACGAGCACTGTGGTGGCAAATCCAGTGCACCCGGTGTGGTTGTATGACTAGGAGTATTACGGTACCTGGGAGTGTGAGTTGCCATTGGGCAGAGGGCTCGCTGCCCATTGGCCCAAGTATCGTGTGCTTCTTATCCCTATTGGCTAAGAGGAAGGTAGCTCCGCCTACGAGGCGGGGTATAAGAACCCGTGTTCCCCTGCAGCCATGCCATTTCCTGTACGTCTGTTGCGGGGCTCACTTCTTGCTAATTAAAGCCTTTCGTTTCGGACTTCACCTACGTTTCGTGTCCATTGATTGTGCTCAATTTAATTTTAAAGGATGGATCTCCGCATCAAGCTGGAGTATCTTCGACTCAGCCCATACGCAGCGAATGCAACAGCCGCATTTAAGCATTGGCTGGCTTGCTTCAAGAGTTACCTGAGCACAGCGGAAAACGTCCCGACGAGGGAACAGAAACTGCACATCCTCCACTTGTGCATCGGCACCGCCGTGTACACGTCCATAGAGGACACGACAGACTACGGCGCGGCTATGGACTTGCTCAAAGGACATTTCATATGGCTGGTGAACCAAGTCTACGCTCGGCACTTACTAGCCACGAGGCAGCAGATACCTGGTGAGTCATTGAAAGATTTTTACCGTGCCCTCCTCGTGCTGGGGAGGAACTGCGGCTGCCCACAGGTGTCTGCTGCTGAGCATACCGAACTCCCGATTTGAGACACCTTTGTCGCAGGTATGTAGTCCTCGCAGATCCGCCAAAGACTGTTGGAGAGAGAAACTTTAAGCCTCACGGAGGCATGGGCCCTCGCCTCCTCCTTAGACGTCGCGAACCGTAACGCTCGCTCGTACGCCCCCGACCGTGCGGCAGCCCCCTGGGCAGCGTGGAACACGGCCTCTCTCTCCCCCACGGACTCAGACCCCCCCCAGGCCTGCGCCGCAGGGTGCCCTGAAAAACCCGCGGGGCCCCGCTGCATCTTCTGCAGCAAGGCGAAGCACCCCCGTCAGTGCTGCCCGGCCCGTTCCGCAACCTGCAAGGGCTGTGGGAAGAAGGGCCACTTTGTGGCCTTCTGCCAGGCAAAGGCGGTCGCTGCGGTCCCAGGCAGCGACTGTGGGACTCCCCCTTCACTCTCTTCAGGGGCCCTATGCGGCCCGCGGACCTCTCTGCCCCCATCCCCCAATGCCACGTGTGATCCCCAGGTGCCGCCATTTTATGCCCCCAACGCCATGTGCGACTCCCGGGTGCCGCCATTTTGGACCCCCAACTCCACGTGCGGGGAATGGGCGCCGCCATTTTGTCCACCCCCCCACCATGTACGGCCGATGGGCGCCGCCATCTTGGATCGGCACCGAGAACCCTGTGGGTGACTACTCCCTGCCTGATGACAAATCTGAATATCTGCCATGACTCTCCTCAGTCACACTGGACCAGTCTCGGCCTCATACCCTCTCTACAGCGACCACAAAGATTCTGCTCAACGGCCACGAGATGCACTGCCTGCTGGACTCCGGGAGCACAGATAGTTTCGGCCACCCAGCCACGGTAAGACAAGCGCGCTCCCTGTCTACCCGGTTAGGCAAAAAATCGCCCTGGCCTCCGGCTCTCACTCAGTACAGATCACGGGGTGCTGCATAGCGGACCTCACAGTCCAGGGTAGGAAAAGCGGAAGGGAATTTAAAAACTACAAGCTATTCGTCCTCCCTCGCCTCTATGCGGCAGCACTCCTCCGGCTTCCAGTGTAACCTCCAGAGCCTAACATTCAAATTCGGCGGCCCTATGCCCCCCCCCCCCCCCCCCCCCCCCCCCCCACTGTCTGCAGCTTCGCGACCCTCAAAGTCGACCCCCCGTCCCTGTTTGCAAACCTCACCCCGGATTGCAAACCTGTCGCCGCCAGGAGTCGACGGTACAGTGCCCAGGACCGGACCTTCATCAGGTCCGAGGTCCAGCGGCTTCTGAAGGAGGGGGTCATTGAGGCTAGCAACAGCCCCTGGCGAGCACAGGTTCTGGTGGTAAAGACCGGAGAGAAGAATAGGATGGTCATAGACTACAGTCAGACCATCAGCAGGTTTACGCAGCTGGACGCGTACCCTCTCCCCTGTATATCCGACCTGGTCAACAGGATCGCGCAGTACAAGGTCTTCTCCATGGTGGACCTCAAGCCGGCCTACCATCAGCTCCCCATCCGAGCGAGTGACCGCAAGTACACGCCGTTCGAGGCGGCTGGGCGGCTCTACCACTTTTTAAGGGTTCCCTTCGGTGTCACAAATGGGATCTCGGTCTTCCAAAGGGAGATGGACCGAATTGTCGACCAATACGGTTTACGGGCCACCCTTCCGTATCTCGATAATGTCAGCATCTGCGGCCACGATCAGCAGGACCACGACACCAACCTCCACAAATTCCTCCGAACCGCAAAACTCCTGAACCTGAACTACAACAAGGACAAATGCGTGTTTAGCACCGATCGTCTAGCCATCCTCGGCTACATAGTGCGTAATGGAGTGATAGGCCCCGACCGAAACGCATGCGCCCCCTGATGGAGCTCCCCCTCCCCCACTCCCCCAAAGCCCTCAAGCGCTGTCTGGGTATCTTTTCATATTACGCCCAGTGGGTCCCCAATTACGCCGACAAAGCCCGTCCCCTCATCCAATCGGCCATGTTCCCCCTGTCGATGGAGGCCCGCCTGGCCTTTAGCCGATCAAAGCAGATATTGCAAAGGCCACGATGCGAGCTATCGATGAGCCCCTCCCCTTCCAGGTCGAGAGCGACGTGTCCGATGTAGCTCTGGCGGCCACCCTCAACCAAGCGGGCAGACCCGTGGCCTTCTTCTCCCGTACCCTCGACGCTTCCGAAATCCGCCACTCCTCGGTCGAGAAGGAAGCACAGGCCATAGTAGAAGCTGTGCGACATTGGAGGCACTATCTGGCCGGCAGGAGGTTCACCCTCCTCACAGACCAACGGTCAGTGGCCTTCATGTTCGACAACGCACAGAGTGGCAAGATAAAGAACGACAAGATCTTGCGGTGGAGGATCGAACTGTCCACCTACAACTGCGACATCTTGTATCGTCCTGGGAAGCTAAACGAGCCTCCCGATGCCCTGTCCCACGGCACCTGTTCCAACGCACAAGTGAACCGCCTTCGAACCCTCCACGCGGACCTCTGCCACCCGGGGGTCACCCGTTTTTTCCAATTTATCAAGACCCGCAACCTGCCCTACTCCATCGAGGAGGTCAGGGCAGTCACTAGGGACTGCCACATCTGCGCGGAGTGCAAGCCGCACTTCTACCGCCCCGAACAAGCACATCTGATAAAGGCTTCCCGCCCCTTTGAACGCCTCAGCATGGACTTCAAAGGTCCCCTCCTCGCTACCAACCGCGACACGTACTTCCTCAATGTGATTGACGAGTACTTCCGCTTTCCGTTCGCCATCCCCTGCCCCGACATGACCACACCCACCATCATTAAAGCCCTTCACACCATTTTCTCCCTGTTCGGATTCCCCGCTTACATTCACAGCGATAGGGGGTCCACCTTTATGAGTGACGAACTGCGTCAATTCCTGCTCAGCAGGGGCATTGCCTCCAGCAGGACGACCAGTTACAACCCCAGGGTTAATGGACAGGTCGAGAGGGAGAACGGTACGGTCTGGAAGACCGTCCTGCTGGCCCTACGGTCCAGGAATCTCCCAGTCTCCCGCTGGCAAGAGGTCCTCCCAGACGCCCTCCATTCAATCCGGTCACTTCTTCGTACATCCACTAATCTAACGCCTCACGAATGCCTTCTTGTTTTTCTCAGGAAGTCAACCTCAGGGACCCCGCTCCCGACCTGGCTGGCTGCCCCCGGGCCCATCCTGCTCCGGAAACACGTGCGGGTGCACAAGTTGGACCCGTTGGTCGAGAGGATCCAGCTGCTCCACGCGAATCCGCAGTACGCGTATGTGGAGTATCCCGACGGCCGACAGGACACGGTCTCCCTACAGGACCTGGCACCCGCCGGATCCCGGCCATCACCCCTGGCGCCAGCCCCCCCAACCACCCCCCAAACCGCAACTGCTCCGGGCAGGCGCTCCCCTCCCTGGCCCGCCGACACCCTTACACACGCTGCCTAATGGACAGGACGACCCTCCCCCGGCCCTCGCCAGCTCCGCCTAGGGTTACGGACGCAGCCACAAGGACCGGATCATCGCTCCCGGAGTCACGGACTACCACCACTCCAACGTCTCCAGCGCAGCTCCGCAGGTCGCACAGGACGTCCAAGGCACCCGATAGGCTGATCGAGTCTATGTGAACTGTTGATGGACCTTTGTTCTTGCTTGTTCGCTCGTTTTTTTTTGTTCTCAAACCTGTATATAGTTACTGTGTCCTGACTCGCCTGTGTAAATAGTTGCGGGCCAATGGGCAGCCACCGTTGAAGAGGTACGACCCGACATCACTAGTCATACTACCAGTCTCTTACCCACTCACACGGGGCATGCCCCCCCCCTCTCTCCATGTCCGCATTCCCCTACACACCCCCTCCCCCCCCCGGTTCCTTTCTCAAGGGGTGAATGTGGTAGTATGACTAGGAGTATTATGGTACCTGGGAGTGTGAGCTGTCATTGGTGCAGAGGGCTCGCTGCCCATTGGCCCAAGTATCGTGTGCTTCTTATCCCTATTGGCTGAGAGGAAGGTAGCTCCGCCTACGAGGCGGGGTATAAGAACCCGTGTTCCCCGGCAGCCAGGCCATTTCCTGTACGTCTGCTGCTGGGCTTACTTCTTGCTAATTAAAGCCTTTCATTTCGGACTTCACCTACGTTTCGTGTCCATTGATTGTGCATCACCCGGGCTCTTTGTCTGTGAGTAAATATTATTATTCACATCCTTGGCTCCCCACAGAAGCCCTTCCACCAGGGTCACATTTTTAAAAAGGAGTACTAATCAGTGGCAGCGTGACCACTTGCTGGTGAGGCCGCTGAATGGCGGGAGGCCGTTGGATATGGGGTGGCTCCCATTAATTGTATGGAGATAGGCTTAAGTGGTAATAATTGTTTTCTCGCCACCCTGCAGCGATATCCGGATTTCGCCTATGGGAGAGGGCCGAATGCATCGCAAACTGTTTGGCGCCTGGCACTGTTCTCGTTTTCTGCCTCTCCCGCTATTCACCGGCCTCATTTCACTCAAGTGTGAGCGCAATGAGTCCAGAGAATAGTGCCCCCCCCCCATTCCTTCAGGTGTGGAGGGGCTGTTGCGGAATTAATTTCCATAGCAGTTTCCTATTTGCTGTAACTTTACAACTCCCCTCGGCTGACCTGCTGACTGTTCCTAGAATTTTCTGGTTTTGTTTCAGATTTTCAGCATTGCCTTTTCTTAAAATAAAATCACGCTTTGTTGCTCATCAATTTGCTTTTCTCCCAGGTAAATGGTTCTAGCTTTTTGCTCTCAATAATGGTGAATACTCCCCTGGTCTGTCTGACACACCTATTTGCTGCTTTACACAGAGGAGGGGGTGGTAACAGGGTCTGTTTTCCAATACAGATGCAGATACAGGTAACTCCAGAATTGTTTAAATGTGTGCTGCACCGCCTAGTCTAAGTTTCCATACTATTTTCTATAGCTCATTATTATAAATATGCATGGGTCTAGGTACAGATTTGGATATGTGTAAGGAATACAAAGCAGTGCCAGGGACATAAAACTGAAGGTTACTGAAATGTAAAGGGATGCAGGCTTTTGAAGATAAGCGACAGAATGGGACAACATAAATTCCTGCAGCTTATTGAACATTCCAGCTTGTCAGCAGCACTCTTCAAGGCTGAAGGGAGAAAAGGCAAAGAAAGAGCAGTCAATAGTGAAGGGAAAATAAAGATAAATTGCAGGCCTAGATCTGCAAAGGAATGGCCAAGTAATTCAGCTCCCACCTTCCCGTTGAAGCCGAGGCTGTACTGCACCAGGTGGTTGCAAGCCGGTGCTTTGTTGTGCAGGGGGATCCCTTTCTCCCTCAGTCGCTCTGCCCACACTCCAGTTTGTGACACCAGATTCACAAGTACATCGCTTGAACAGATAATTCTCTATCGCTTTATTGAATTACCAACGGCTCTCTGAGAAGGTCCTCACTCAGCAGTCACAAAATACAGTCACTGCTACATTTACCTTACCTGGAACCCTGTCCCATCAGATGTTAATCCATCACCTTGTTCATCTTTATATGTTAATTTAATGCTTGCAATCACTCCTCGGTTGGCCTCCGATGGCATTGTAGATCCCTGGGTAGAGTTGATCTACCGACTTCCTTGTCTCTCGAAATGATGATGTCCTACAGTTCTGTCCACAATTACACCATTTCTGGTGGTGGCCTGGTCTACTCCAAAACTTTTAGTTTTGATTGTCAACTCATGATCTGAACCTTGATATTCCATTCTTTCTAAAAAGGAATGGTTTTCACCAAAAGGCAGTGGCATAGTGGAATTGTCGCTGGACTAGTAATCCAGGATCCCAGAGTACTGCTCTGGGGATCAGGCTTCGAATCCTTTAGGGAAGGAAATCTACCATTTTTACTTGGTCTGGCCTACATGTGACTCCAGATCCACAGCAGTGTAGTTGACTCTTAATTGCGCTCATGGATGGGCAATAAATATTGGCTCAGCCAGCGACACCCATATCCCATGAACGAATAAAAAAAAGATCTATTTCCTGCTGATGATCAACCTCAGAAATGTCAGCTTTTTACACCTTGGATTCTTGAATTTATACCACATCAGAGCAGATCTCATATAGTCTGTTATGGAGGTGATCGGGCACTTGTCCCCATTGTGGGTGAAGGACATATATATTTATTGTGCCATGCCTTGCCTTTCAATTGAGCTATGGTGAATGTCTGCTCCCATCAAAATATGTAACTCCCCAGATGCTCAAACAAGGAAGTAACCCATTGTTGTCCTTCAATGGTATCATCTCTATAGGACTGCACTACCGCACTTCTGGAAGGATGGAAGAATGGCAGGTGTGAGGTTGACCATGACTGTCATTTCATGTGTCAATCCTGTAACGCATGTATTAGCTGCAGGTTTACGTGTAGCATATGGCATGGATGTTCACCTGTTGTCTGAATTCATGTCAAGATATGACGGCAACTCTCCCAGTCAGTGCCAAGCAATTGTGCCAGAGATCCCAGGGTCTTGCAGATACAATCAATCAGATTGTGGCTAGTTACCAGGCATTCGTTTGCAAAATCTTACTTAATTGAGAAAGGAACACTTTTAAAACGTTATCCAGCATTCTGGATAGTTAAGCTTCCGTGTATCATTTTTATCCAATTTGCCGTGCAGTTAAACCTCTATTCAGAACCGGGGGGGGACCCATTTTGAGACTAGGTCCTATGGCAGGAGCGGGAACATGGAGTGTTTCCTGCTGAGGAGGCGAGCAGTTAAACATGTTAAATCCTCCAGCCACGACTTCATTAATTATGCACCCAATATGTTACGGCATATTCAGTGGTAAGGAAGGCCTCGTCCCCAATTATTTCTAGGTGCTATATTGAAAAGGCATCCGAAATCAGTGACCCACCATTTAAGAAAGAACGTGGACAGCCTGAACATGCCGAACAGAGGTCAGACCTCTTGAGAATGAAAATGGATCTTCAGGAACATTCTGAGGAGGGAAGATGTACCTCTCCCCCCCCCCCCCCCCCCCACCACCCCAAGCACCCTGAATCTAAGGTCCATTTGCAGATGCACCCCAGACCCACTGCTATGGTGAGTCAGGGTCCAGGGTTGCAGGTGTCCACCATCCTGGACTCCACAGGCAGCCCCAAGCATTGTTCAGGTGAGTCCCAACATCTACAACTTGCGTTTTTCCAAACATATTGCACACTGACATGCTTTCCCACCAGCATAGTGGAGAATTTGTCATGGAGAGTCAGGCCTTCATCTGCAAACATTAACCATTATGCATTAAACCCACTGGCAGGGGCTTAGGGGAATTCTGCCAGGGACTGCGTATGCACTAATCTTTTAAAATACAATATGCTTATTTCTTATTTTGTCTTGTGATTCCCAAAGTTCAATAGGATCACACTTTTGTCAAAAATGTTGGTGATGACATTCAGTACATTTCAAAGATTGAACCGTGAGCTACATTGTGGTTCATTACTCTAATAATAGTGCAGTACTGCGCGAATGCAAAACTTTGGATATACTTGTACACATGTACATAACACTACAGTTCCTGAATAATATAACATTATAGCACCTTTGCCTGCAACTACAGGTGTGATGATACAGGTAGGTAGGCAAGCAATGATTCCAGTGCCTCTGAACCTGAAAATGTTGAAAAGGTGACCAAACTATCTTTCCTCTTTACAGCTGCTGGCAATCCAGTACCAACCATTTTCCTTTATTATTCTAAATTTTCAACATATCATTTCTTTATAAACACTTCTTGTTACTGCCCGACTAATTCTCTCACTGTTCCTTCACTTTCAAGAAAATTTGCCATGTGCATAATGGCAACTCAGGTAAGGAAAGTATTGGTACCCCACAGCAAATATCACTTGGTCAGATGAATACCAAAGTGGCACAGAAGGGAAAACAAAACACAACAAATAAGTAATTCAGTAATACACTTGCAACTTGGGAGTCAATCTTGTTTCTTTGTAGACCTTCAACCTGATATTCCCTGCAGCTCAGCACCAATGTACCCTGGGTGCCTCTTACCAGTGGGTACCATTAGGAATGAGTGTCCTGCAACACACAAATGTCACGTATGCTGAATACTCCTCATTAACGTATTGTAATGAAACAGTCTACTTGCTTATGGAAAGTGGACCCTTCCTCCAGTCTATCCAGTTGCAGAAGTCAGGTTTGCCTGGATTTACACCTGCAAATCAGGGTTATCCAATGAAAAGAATGAAATTTAATTGAATGAGCCTTGATCTTTTGTCAGGCGATTTTGCTTTTTCTTTGAGCAAAAGTGTTGGTTGGCTATCAAATATTCTTATACTACCGTCCTGCAATTGGTGAAAACGTCTTTCATAATTGTAATTGTTAAGCTTTTACTAACTTCCCTGAGACTTTTGGAGATGCATACAGATACATGTTGAGCAATTCATTTGGCACAACTCAAAATGCCCCAGGCACCTGTCTGAGTGTAATTATCAAGTATATAAATTGTCAAAATGTACATTACCACTGATTTACAGAGAAATAGGAAACTCTAATCGAGCAGTTACATCATGAATATGTACAAATTAAAACAAAAGTTACAAATCTAGTGTTTTAAATTATTCTCCAAACTGCCTATTTCAATTCTTAAATCCCCATAATTTCCTTCATATTTGCTTAATCAAATGATGGGGGATACAGGAGCAGAAAACTCCACCTTTGTCATGATCACAATGAAGAGGAATAGTAATTTACTTGACAATTGGAAGTATCTGTACAAATGAACATGCAAATTTTTTGTGTGTCACATAACAGGCTTGAAAGGACATGCACAATTTGAAAGTGACACACGAGTGATTTATCAACTTTCAGACACCCATTCAACTCACTTTCATTGGCACTTGCTATCTCCCAGTATCAGATGGATTTCTTTCTTTAAAGGCGAGAAAAAAGTGTACAAGAACAATAGTTAACAGCAGTGACTTGATTATTTCAACACGCTCCTTACTAGCTGCTTACATACTTCTGCAAACCTGAGATCAACCAAATCTCTGCTACCCTGTCCTAACTTGCAATAGATTCCATTCACCCATCAGAGGCCAAAATAGGCTCCTGCTTGATCATTATCTTCATTTTAAAATTCCATCCCTGTGTTCGAAAACCTCCATGACCTATCTCTGTCATTTCCTTCAGTTCCACCACCCTCTGAGATATCTGCAATCCTCTAATTCTGGCCTCTTCAGTGTTTACACTTTGAATTGCTCCACCAAGGGTGGCCCTAACCTCTAGATTTCCCTTCCTAAGTATCTCTGGTCTTTATCTCTTCCTCCTACTTTCTTCTTCTTCGGACATCCTTCACTACCAATATGATGTCCACTTCCATGATACTGTTCATGGGTTCTGTGGGTCCTTGTATGGCTGGTGAGCCCAATCCTCGAGCCATATCTTTGACGCAGACTTAGCAGGTGTTTCCAGGAGGTGGAATCGGTCCTTGGTGGCCAGATCGCTGGTATTCCTTTCTCAGGCTACTTTTCCGGACCTTATCTTTCCATTGGGTGTCCTTGAAGAATTATGTCTTATTGGGCAGCACAGTAGCACAGTGGTAAAAGACAAAACCAAGATATCACAGAGAGGCTGCTTTCTCCACATCGTAATAGGACGATTATCCAGATACAAGATAATACATGGCTTAGAAAGGGTGGACGCAAAGAAACTGTTTCCGTTAGGTGAGGAGACGAGGACCCGTGGGCACAGCCTTAGAATTAGAGGGGGTAAATTCAGAACAGAAATGCGGAGACATTTCTTCAGCCAGAGAGTGGTAGGCCTGTGGAATTCATTGCCGCGGAGTGCAGTGGAGGCCGGGACGCTAAATGGCTTCAAGGCAGAGATAGATAAATTCTTGATATTGCGAGGAATTAAGGGCTACGGGGAGAATGCTGGTAGGTGGAGTTGAAATGCCCATCAGCCATGATTGAATGGCGGAGTGGACTCGATGGGCCGAATGGCCTTACTTCCACTCCTATGTCTTATGGTCTTATGGTCTTATACGTATCAACCCTTTTATTGCATTAAGGGAAGTGCACAATGTAAAGATGTATCAATGAAAGATAGAAGCAGGCAATACTACCCAAGCAATTCTTAGCTGATCTACTCTCCCTGCCATCTGTATTAGTGAATAGCATTGACTCACTGTTGTTGCTTTCTGAAAAATTGTTGTCACTTTGACTTTCTAGCTGTCATTTGCACTCCTGCATTATCAAAATCAAATACAACTGACATAATTGGGCCCAGAAAACACGAGCCCTCCTAAAAATCCATCTTTTTCTTGTGTTTTAAAGAGCTGTGGTTTGCTGCTGATTTTAGCTTGTACCAGATGCAGAATGTAGAATTTACCTTTTATATGTCATGTTCTTAACTTTGTTTACTTTTCTCAAGAATCTCATAATGGGTGAGTGCACTTACAAAGGTGGGTGGGGGGGGGGGGGGGGGGGGGGGCTGAGGTTGGGTCAATCTCAACAGATGGATGACCTTCTCCCATCCTTGACTTTTTTTTAAAGCTTTTGCTATTTTCTCATTTAAATCGGACATCACAGCAGTTCAAATCATATGATATGAAGAATACAACTTACATCCTGGGCCTTCCTAACACAGATTAGAGTGGAAAATGTTCCGACGTTATGTCCTGTGTACATGATGACACCACTCTATAAGCTTTGACCCAAGCATTAAGAACACGTCAAAATTATCAATTTTGAAATGACATCATGGACATTAATGCAGAAACATAGGAAGTAGAAGGAGGAGGAGGTCATTTGGCCCTTCAAACCTGCTCCACCATTCATTATGATCAAGGCTGATCATCAAGTTCAATACCCTGATCCCGCCTTCCTCCCATATCCCTTGATTCCTTTAGCCCCAAGGGCTACATCTAACTCCTTCTTTAAATAACACAACCTTTTGGCCGCAGCTACTTTCTGTGGTGGCGAATTCCATAGATTTATCACTCTCATTTTTGCATTGAGTATAAAAATTGGCAAGTCATGTTGCAGCTGAATAGAACCTTAGTTAGGCCACACTTGGAGTATAGCATTCAATTTTGGTCACCACACTAGCAGAAGGATGTGGAGGCTTTTGAGAGGGTGCAGAAGAGATTTACCAGGATGTTGCCTGGTATGGAGGGCATTAGCTATGAGGAGAGGTTGAATGAACTCGGTTTGTTCTCACTGGAACGATGGAGATTGAGGGGCGACCTGATAGAGGTCTACAAAATCATGAGGGGCATAGACAGAGTGGATAGTCAGAGAATTTTTCCCAGGGTAGAGTGGTCAATTACTAGGAGGCATAGGTTTAAGGTGCGAGGGGCAAGGTTTAGAGGAGATGTACGAGTTAAGTTTTTTACACAGAGGGTAGTGGGTGCCAGGAGCTCGCTGCCGGAGGAGGTGGTGGAAGCAGGGATGATAGTGGTCGTTAAGGGGCATCATGACAAATACATGAATAGGATGGGAATAGAGGGATACTTTCATAGAATTTACAGTGCAGAAGGAGACCATTCGGCCCATCGCGTCTGCACTGGCTCTTGGAAAGAGCACCCTTCCCAAGCCCACAACCCCACCCTATCCCCATAACCCAGAAACCCCACTCAACACTAAGGACAATTTTGGACACTAAGGGCAATTTAGCTTGGCCAATCCACCTAACCTGCACATCTTTGGACTGTGGGAGGAAACCGGAGCACCCAGAGGAAACCCATGCACACACTGGGAGAACGTGCAGACTCCGAACAGTGACCCAAGCCGGGAATCGAACCTGGGACCCTGGAACTGTGAAGCAATTGTGCTAACCACTATGCTACAGTGCGGACCGCAGAAGTGCAGAAGATTTTAGTTTAGACGGGTAGCATGGTCGGCACAGGCTTGTAGGGCTGTTTAATCCTGTTTGAATTTTGTAAGTTTCTATGAGATCCCTTCTCATTCTTCTAAACTCACAGGGCGCGATTCTCCGCTCCCCATGCCGGGTGGGAGAATCGTGGGAGGGCCGGGTGACTCACGACACGTCCCCCTGGCACTCCCCGCGATTCTCCCACGCCTCGCTCGGAAGAATCGCCTGTCACCGTGAACATGGCGGCAAAAGCTGGTTTGACGCTTGTGGGGGGCGGAGAGGGGAGTGGGCACCACGGCCGTGCTCGGGAGGGGACTGGCCCGTGATCGGTGCCCACCGATCGTCGGGCCGGCGTCTCAAAGGGACGCATTCTTTCTCCTCCGCCGCCCGGCAAGATCAAGCCACCACGTCTTGCGAGGCAGCGGCGGGGAAGACGGTAACTGCGCATGCGTGGGTTTGAGCCGTCAGCCGTCGTGACGTCAGCCACGCATGCGCAGGTTGGAGCCGGCCAACCTGCATATACGCGGCTGACGTCACTTAGGCGCCGCCGTCGCGTCATTCTCGACGCACCGACTTGACGCAAAGTCCCGGCGGCCGAGAGTTACGGAGCGCCGCTCCTAGCCCCCCGGGTGGGGGTGAATAAGGTGAGAGGAGCGGCCTCCGAGGCCGTCGTGAAATTCGGCCGAGTTCACGACGGCCTTCCCGATTTTGCGCGGGAGCGGAGAATTCCGCCCAGATTGTTTATAAATGGTCATGAAATCATCCTTCTATGTAAAATATTCTGATATGTTAACAGTCCCTCATCTGTGGTCAGTTTGTGAATCTGCATTGTTGGAGCCAGTGGAGTGAGACTGTTTTCACGAGCGGTTTAGGTAATCTCATGATTGTGATTGATCATATTTATGAATAGATGTTGCACATGTATTGGGACTCTGACCATTTCCTGCTCGTTGTTGGTGCAGTGCTGGAGTCCTCTCCCCTCTTCCTTGGACCTGTTCCCACCATTCCCAGAACTGTGGTGGCGACTGGCTCAATGGCAAGTGAGGCAATTTCCTGCCCATGTTGAGCCTCATTGGATAATTGAGTTATTGGCAAATTTAGATGAAAATTTGAAAAAGAAACAGGTGTCCCTTCTTGCTCACATTGAAAATCTGAAACACAGCAAAGCAAAAATAAATTGCTCCTTTTGTATCAACAATAACAACCAAAAATGAAATAGTGGGTGGAATTTTCTTATTTTTTGGCTGTGTCAACTTGAGCAGGAATATCGGAATATAATAATCTTCATTGTCACAAGTAGGCTTACATTAACACTACAAAGAAGTTACAGTGAAAAGCCCCTAGTCGGCACATTGCGGCACCTGTTTGGGTACACAGTGGGAGAATTCAGAATGTCCAAATTACCTCACTATGTCTTTCGGGACTTGTGGGAGGAAACCGGAGCATCCGGAGGAAACCCATGCAGACACAGGGAGAACATGCAGACTCCACGCAGACAGTGACCCAAGCCAGGAATCAAACCTGGGACCCTGGACCTGTAAAGCAACAGTGCTACCCACTGTGCTACCATGCCGCCCATCTGTATAGCCAGCTGGTGACGTTGGTTATTTTCCCCGCTGTATTTGAAGGCACTAAGAAGAAAGGCATCTAGCGTGGTAACAGACAATCTGAACGTTCAGTGAGTGGAAGCCCGTGAGGTTAACAGAGGGGAGTCCTCGATGCCATGGGGATCGGAGAACCACGTTTGTGCAGTGAATGGGTCCCTGCACTTGTGGGAAGCCAGTTACCCGGATACGTTCATAGTTCTCCCATTCTCGTTAGCCTGGTACCAGTCGAGATTAATGACATTGTGAGCCCTTGCAAACAGGGCGTCTGTTCCATCCCTTTTGCACTTCTGTGCGAGGTGGCACAAAGCTCAACAGTGGGGCCCTGAAAGCAGCCATTCACATAAAGGTTCACGGCAGCTGTTACCCTCAGGGCAACATGCAGAGGGTGGCTGCAGACTCCATGCGACATCAGCTCCAGGAGCAAGTGGCATGGGTGAGCGGACGTGTCAGTGCACATACTGAATCTCTTCCGACTGGTTCTCACTCATCTCCATGAAAGTTAGCGCCCTCTGTAAATCCTGGGCCACAACTAGTGCCTCAGAGGAGCGCATTCTGACACCTGAGCAGGCCCTGCCACCCCTTCCTCCACAGGGTTCTGCTGCTGTCTCCAGTGAGCCAGACATCAACACTTCCGTCTTCTTTCTTGCCTTGTGGTGAGAAGGATTATAGCCAGTTCTAACTGCTCCATATTGCTCTCGCTCTACTAACTGTGTGGGAAAAAGAGAGAGTGAACATTACAGAGTTGACTCTGCTTTGATCCATTGCCCAACCATCCTTGTCTGCTGGACGCCCACTCACCCAGCTCAGTAGGTGGACCTTCGAGAAGAAAGAGGCCCTTCAGTTCAGGTTTTCAGACTCAGGGTGGCCTTGCTCCCTTCTCATCACTGAGTATCCCTCCCCACCCCCCCGTCCCTTCCTCCTTTGACGAGGCAGGCCACTGTCCTGGACCCGCACCCCTGCCCCTCACACCCATTGATAAACTCTGCCTTCTTCCACCGTTCAGCTCCTCTACCCTGGTGCGCAGCTGGCCTCTGAGGCCTACCAAGACCCCATTCCCCATGAATCCTCCCCCAGATACCCCTGAACCTGTGACTCCCTGCAGCGTAACACCCATAGCTGGCCTCCACCCGAGCTCTTCGACGCCCTCTATCCTCTTGGACTCTCGGGTGGCCAGTGGCGACATGGGTGCTCACCTCCAAGGCTCTCCTTTGGAAGTGATTTCACCAGCTTCCCATTTTTAAATCTGTTGTAAACTGTGACACACAACACCGAGAGTGGACTATTCAATGTGGGGGAAGGTTTCAGTGGGGATGCCTGCTAATAATATTCAAATGAATGCTTCTGAGGTTCCCAGATTTTCCAGGCAGGAACTGCATTACGCACTGGCATGGGGGAGGTTGGGCGTATCACTTTCCAAAATCTCACCGTCAAAAACCCTGTTTCTTGGCTCTCGCAATATTTTGCCCATGGCAAACGGGCATAAAATCAGGGGGATTTAACAGAGTAAATTGTCTCAAAGAGCTTCACAACTGCATTATCAAACAAAATTGACACCATGGCAAAAGGAGAGATTATCATAGGTGACCAAAGAACGAGGAGGAGCTACAGGGGCAGAATGATTTAGGGAGGTAATTCCAGAGTTTAGGACCACCCTTGGGTGGAGCAATTCAAATTGTAAATTCTGAAGAGGTCAGAAATAGAATAATTCAGAGTAATGCAGATGTTTCTGAGGGTGATGGGACTGGAGGAAATGACAGAAATAGGTCATGGAGGGATTTTAAAATGAACACATTGCTTAAGCAGGGGCCCAAGTTGCTCTATATACACAGGGGCAATGTGGAGAATGGGATCTATTGCAAGGTAGGGCACAGCAGCAGGTTTACAGAGGGTAGATTGTTGGATGGAAATCAGCAGTGTGTTGAAATAATCAAGTCACTGCTGTTGGACCTCTTGTTCTCACAAACAAATCCACATGATAGTGTGAGATAACAATCTCTAAAAACACTTGATTGAATCAAATATTGTGCAATTGCATTGATTGGAAAATCCTGAAGGATGTTATGCATCAGAAAGTTGATAACTCACTGTGTATCACTTTCAAATTGTGCATGTCCTATCAAGCCTGTTACGTGACACACAAACAATTTGCACGTTAACTTGTACAGATACTTCCAATTGTTAAGTAAATTACAATTCCTCATCATTGTGATCATGGCAAAGCTGGAATTTTCTGCCCCTGCATCCCCATCATCTGATTAAGCAAATATGAGGGAAATTATGGATATCTAAGTGTAGAAGTCGGCAGGTTGCAGAATAATTTCAACAAATATATTTGTAACTTTTGTTTTAATTTGCACAAATCCAAGATGTAACTACTCAATTTGAGTTTTCCTATTTATCTGTAAATCAGCATTACCAGTCGTAATGTACCTATTTTTCAATCTATATTCAAAAAGTTGCAGAACAATACAACAATCATGTAGCTTTGAATGTAGTGAAAACGGGTTGTTGTTTGGTTTTAATAGTGTTGACACAACCCAATCCCTTTGGCCCCCCCTCCCCTAATCTTAATCCCCCTCCCAGGTTTCCCCCCATTTCGCTTGGTTCCCTCCCCCCCCACCAGATGCTGGTCACAAACAGGTCCTTAGATGGCAATGAACTGTCTCCAGCTGGAATGGAACCCTTCTTCTGACCCCCAGATGGGAAATTTAATTTTTTTATAACCTCAGGCATTTTTCCAGGTCTTCAAGCCAGTCCGAGGCCCTTGGCAGAGTTGAGGACTCCACCCAAGTAGGAGTCATCACTGGGCTATCAGGGAGGCAAAGGCCAAGATGTCGGTCCCCTTCCCCTCAAAGAGTTCTGGTCAGTCTGACATCCCAAAGATCGCAACCAATGAACATGGTTCCACCTTGACCCCCCATGACCTTAACATGGCTCCAAAAAAAGTGATCCAGAATTTGACCAGTTTTGGGCAGGACCATAACATATGGGAGTGGTCAGCCGGACCCCTCTGGCATTGGTCACAGCTGTCATCCACCCCCGGGAAGAATCCGCTCATGCATCTCCTGATCAGGCGTGCCCTGTGTACCACCTTCAATTGCATCAGGCCCATCCTCGTGCACAAAGTGCTGGAGTTTACTCTGTAAGATCTCACTCCAGAGTCCGCGCCCAAGCTCGAGACCGGCTTCCTCTTCCCACTGTTGCTCGTTCTGGGTGAGTGTGCTTAACACTCAATTTGGATCTGTTTCGTTCCTTAGCTTTAGAGTTGCCAGGTATCGTTAAGATACCGCCACAAGTTTCAAGTTCAAGTTCAAAGCAATAAATCCATACACCAGTTAGTAAGTTCAAACAAGACATGTTTATTATATTACAGTAATCTACTAATCATGCATATAAAACTATAAGACTAGGCTAATCCTACCGCTAATAGGCCAAATACTTATCTGGATAAGGGGACTGCCGGATCAGGGAACAACAGCCTCTAGCTTTGTCCTGGGTCCGCAGGCTTCCAGTAGTTATGGACTAAAGGGGGTCAGGAGTGTCTACTCTCGTAGCGTGCGTCGTGACACTTACTTTCTGGCGGCTGCTGTCCAGACCTCTCCTGCACAAGGTTCTTCTGCTGCAACGGTGTTCTGCTGGGAGGGCTGGCTGGTCAAGGAGAGGCTGGCAGAGAGAGAGAGCTGGGGTCGTGGTCTCTGTCTTATACTCCTCTCAGGGTCTTGCGCCCACCTGGGCGGACCCTCTATACTCGCGCAATCAATTGGGTCTCTTCCCAATCGATTGATTTGAATTCCCCAATAACGGGGCAGTACCTCGATCACTGGGGCGGTTCTTGAGACTTATTGTTTTGGACTTCTTTGGCGCCGAGAAGTCTGGCCTTCCATTCAATGTATCGATTTGTGTTTAACTTGTTTCCATTGTGCCTGGGGATCGCCCGGTATCGCCTCATTAGTATGCTAACTTGTTTTCTTTCACAGTGCTGTCTGGTTTCTGCAACAGTCAGAACTGGTTTCTGCAGTAGTCTGAATATACAAGCGCTTTGCAAGCTGCTTGTTTTTACAACATGTCCAATTTCCCTGCATTCCTTGCAATCTTCCATTTTGTGTTGGGCAGTGGTCACCCTAGGTGGCTACACTACCTCTATCTTGTTTCATCCAGTGGGACCCTTACCTCCTCCAGTAGTCATGCGTGTATGGGACTTCGTTGCGGAGCAAGTCTCGTATTTGGAGGTATCGGAGCTCGCTTCTTTTCAGGAGTTTGAACTTCTCTGTTAGTTCCTCCAAGATGACCACTCTGCCATCCACGTGCATGTCCCTGACCCTCAACACACCTTCTTCCCTTCTCCAAATCTTGTATCTGGCATCCTCTTCGCCGAGATGAATCTGTAGTTTTTACAAATGGGAGCTGAGACAGACATGTCTCTCAGCTTGAAATGGTGCCTTAGCTGGTTCCAGGATCTCAGTAATGCTACCACCACCAGGCTTATCAATTCTTGGCCAGGGAGAATGGGAGGGGACAGTGACCATTGCCCGCAGGGGCATCCCTGCACAAGACGACTCTTCTAACTGCACCTAATATGCACCTGGCTCCTCCAGCCAACCCTGCACCTTTTCCATGTTTGCTGCTCAATAATAGCACAGGAGGTTTGGCAGTATCAGACCCCCCCTCCCAACCCCTGAGTGCCGGTCCTTCTGCATGTTGGTTCTACGGATCTTAGGCTCTTCCCAGCCCATATGAAGGCTGAGATCAGTTTGTCTATCCTGGCAAAAGAAGTATTTGGGAAAGAAGATCAAGTGAACACAAATAGGAGCCTTAGCGGGACGTTCATCTTTATCATCTCACCCTCCCCACCAGGGAGAGTGAGAGTAAGTCCCACCTCCGCAGGCCCATCTTCACCTCCTCCACCAGGCTAGATGGGTTCCACTTTTGCAACTGGGCTCAGTTGTGGGCTATCTGGATCCCCAGGTATCGGAACTTGCTTTGGGCCAGTTTGAACGGCAGCGCTCCCAGCTCTGCTTCTCCGCCCTGAGGGTTTACCGGGAAAATTTTTATTCTTACTCAGGTTCAGTTTGTATTTTGAGAAGGCTCAGGAGCTCCATTATCGTTCCCATGCTGGCTAGGGGGTTCCAGACGTAGATCAGCTGGTCGTCTGCATAGAGAGGGACTCTGTGCTCTTGCCTCCTCTCTAAATACCTCTCCACCCCTTTGCTAATATGAGCACGATAGCCAGTAACTCAACTGGCAGAGCAAAAAACAGCGGGGACAACATGCATCCCTGCCTCATGCCTCGGTGCAGCCGGAAGTAATTTGAGTTTGTAGCATTGATCCGGATGTTTGCCATTGGAGCACAGTACAGCACCTCCACCCACGAGGTAAATACTGGCCCAAACTCAAACTGTTCCAATACCTCGAAGAGGTTCTTCCACTCCACTTCTCTGTGTCCAGGGAGATGATCACCTCTGGTGTCTCCTCTCTGGGTGGGGGCATGACCGCGTTTAGCAGGTGTCTGATGTTCACCGTCAGCTGTCTGCCTCTGAGAAAACCGGATGATCTTCCGGGTTCACATCTGGCAAGCAAATCTCCTGTCATCTTGCCAGAACTTCGCTGGAACTTTTGTGTCAGTGATCAGGAATGAGATGGGTTTGTGTGACCCACACTCTGCCCGGTCTTTGTCTTTCTTCTGAATCAGTGAGATCGAAGCCTGTGCCAGCGTAGGTGACAGGACCCCGTTCGACAGCGAGTCATTGATCATCTCCAGCAGCTGTGGGACCAATACTGTCGCAAACATTTTTTAGAAGTCCATCAGGAACCCACCAGGTCCTGCCACCTTCCTCGAGTCCCAATGTTGCTTCAGTCACTGCCCATTCCACCTCCCCCCCCCCCCCCCCCCACCCCTGCAACCATGAAGACTAGCCTGTCCGGGAACTGCTTCATCTTCAAGTTCCCCTCTGGTGATTCAGGTGTGTACAGTCCCATGTAGAAGGTTGCAGAGACTCCATTGATCTCCTCTGAAGCCATGACCACCCGTCCCTCCTCATCTCTCATCTGTGCAATCTCTCTTGCGGCTGTCTTATGGGCCAGCAGGCGCTTGACTTGTCCCCATATTCGTAGAAAGTCCTCGTGTCCAGCGGTGCTGACTCACTGATTTCCTGGTTGAGTTCAGCTCGAACCCTGTGTAACCTTTTCCTCTCCGCTAGTAGCTTCCTGGTAGGGACCGCGGAGTCCTGCCAATCAGCCTCTAGTATGGAGTCGAGCAACCGCTATCTGGCTGCCCTCGCCCCCGTCCCTATTTGTCCTATTCCCAATTTTCCACCTGATCTGGGGCTTGCCCTGTCCACCTTCGGGTCCAGGACACTGTTAGTCTCCCCATGACCAATTGGTGGGAGTCAAGGTCAGGGATCTCTGCCAGTCTTCTTGATGAGCTCAGCATCATCCCATCTTGGTGCGTACACATCTACTGGTACCACCAGGGCCCCTTCCAGGACTCCACTCACCATTATGTACCATCACTTTCTGAAGGCTGTAAATACTGGCAGACCTGACTTCTGCAATTGGATAGACTGGAGGAAGGGCCCACTTTCCGTAAACAAGTCTTTCATTACAATACATGAATGAGGAGTATCCAGCACACGTGACATTTGTGTGTGCAGGACACTCATTCCTAATGACACCCATTGGTAAGAGGCACCCAGGGTACATTGGTGCAAAGCTGCAGGGAACTAAACTGAAGGGCAATGAAAAAAAAGATTGATAGCCAAGTTGCGAGAGCAGTCTGAATCCCTTATTGTTCTGTCTTGTTTCCCCTTCCGTGCCATTTTGATATTCATCCAGCCAAGTGACATCAACTGTTCCATTCCAAGTCTCTTCCCACACCCAGTGTTGCACTAAGGCAGACTTTCGTCTGCTTTCATTACCGTTTTTTTCCTGGAACAGGCCGCTGGTCCATCGCCAGTGATTTTCCGCTTGAGGGGCGCCATGCCGCATCAATCGCAGCTGACCAGGAGTCTTTTCCATTCTTACCACCAGTCATTGGCGTGTTGGAAGGATTTTGCAGGTTGACACTCAACCTGTTTGGCCGCATTATGATTGCACCTTCCTTGTCCATGAAGTCCTGGGGTAGGCCTCGATGCCGAATCCTTCTGTATCAGCGGCAGGGAGGCTACCCACTGCGCCACAAGTCCTCTGACATTTACTGTGAGGTCACAATATTTTCCCCACCTGAGTTACAACTGTGTACATGGAAAACCTTGCTGAACTCTTGTGTTTTTTCAAAGCGAAGGAACAGTGAGGGAATTAGTCAGGCAGTAACAAGAGAGTTGATAAAGAAAATGATATGCTGTAAATTTGGAATAATAAATACCAACAGGTAGCATGGGATTATCAGCACCTATATAGAGAAAAGACAGGTTGATGATTAGTCACCTTTTCAGCTTTTTCTGGTTCAGCAAACTATTGCCTCTCAACCCACCTGCATAATCACACCTGTTGCTGCAGGCAAAGGTGTTATAATATTGTTCAGAGTGTCACATTGCTCACTACTGCATTATTATCAGTTTATTAAGCAACAATGTATCAATCCACAGAACTTGGTTCAAGCTTTGAAATGTATTGAATGTCATCTTTAGCATTTATGTTTGAAAATAAAATTACTTTGAACTTTGGGTACCACAATGCACAACAAGAAATACACATACTGTACTTTAAAGGATTAGTTCTTAAGGAGTCCTTGTTTTGAACGGAGGTTTGACAGCATAGCCACTTGCACAATAATGATACAAGGAAGCCTGATTATCCAGAAAGCTGGATAATTATTCCAAAGCACTCCTATCCCAGTGGTATTTTGCAAAAGGAGACTAACTCAACATAATCTGATTGACTGCATCTGTAAGACTCTGCCACCTTCGGCACAACTATTTGGCACTGACTGGGTGTATTGTCTTCACATCTTCACATGGTGCCAGTCAGCAGGGAACCAGATACTCGGCATGCCATTTGCTGCAAGTGTACCGGCAGCTAATGTGCAACCTGAGGCTGACAAATCATGTCACAGCACTGGTCAGCTCTAACTTCAGCCCTCTGCCGCTTTCAGGTGTGCTGTAGTGGAGTACTATGGGGAATACGCCATGGCGTGCCCAACAAAGCAACCCTTTTGCGACCACCTGGTGCAGTACAGCCTCGCCTTCAATGGGAAAGTGGGAGCTGAATTATTTGGTTATTTCCATGCAGATCTAGATCTGCAATTTACCTTTTTTTTTCCCCTTTCACTATTGCCTGCGATTTGTTTGCCTATTTTCCTCTCCAGTCTTGAAGAGTGCTGCTGACAGGTTGAAATCTTCAATAAGCTGCAGGGGTTTATGCTCTCCTATTCTGTCACTTGTCTTTAAGAGCCTGCATCCCTTGATATTTCAGTACCGTACAATTTCAGGTTCCTGGAACTGTGATGGATTCCTCGCACAGATTCAAATCTGTACCGAGTGCCATGCATATTTATGATAATGAGCTATCGACAATAGTATGACTTAGACTAAACAGTGCAGCACACATTTGGAACAATTTATCTGGGGTTCTGAAGTTGTTTGATAATTATGCCGTGTTGGTTTGGTCTGTTACAGGAATGGGGCATGGAATTACAAAACAATGCCCTATAGTGTTAACGATTGATGGATAAGGCAGAGTTAGCAGGTGGTACACAGATGCAAAGTGTGTGCATCTGCGACTGATACTTCTTCATGTTTTCTGACCCCTGGATGAGGAATACAAGGGGCTCATGATTGTACAGCCTGAATAAAATAGGAGATGAATAACGTGGAGGAAGATTAAGCAGGATTTCAAAGATGCAGAAAAAGAGGTTTTAAAATAGAAATGTTTGATTGGATATCAGTTCATTTCTGTGGGATGAAAGGAGATTACGTCCATGTGAGCTGCTTGTAAAAATAGTAAACCCCGATCCGCAGCACCACCCAAAGCTGCAGACTGGCTGGCAGACCTGGCGGAATTTCTCCACCTGGAGAAGATCAAGTACCGAGGGTCAGACGAGGGCTTCCGCAAAGCATGGGGGCCATTTATCAGCCTGTTCCAAAACCTATTCGAGGCCAACAGTTACTAGGAAGGGGCATGCGGGAGAGGGAGGGGGTGGGGTGGGTGGGGGGGGGGGGGGGGAAGAGAGAGGGAAAGACAAGGGAGGACACGTATTAGAGGGACGGAGAAAGGAGTGAGGGAGGATACCCCAAAGATGGCACAAAAGAAAGCATGGCAAGGGGAAGAGGGGAAGGGCCCCACAGGCCTTCTCCCCCTCTCAGCACCAAACAACAAAAATAAAAAAAAACAGCAGGGATGGGGGCGGGGGGATGGGGAAATAAAATAAAATGGAACACGCCTCCAACAGGGGAAGGGAAAGGGGGGAAGTGGGGGGAGGGGGGGCCCGCTTGTAAATACTGCTGTACATAGGACACAAACTGGCTTGTAAATATCAGACACACTTGAGCTGCTACTTTCTAAATACCATGTGCCTTACACGTTGTGGTGAACGTAACTCCGTAATTCACACTGTATTGTATATACATGAGACCATGCATTTGTAAGTGCAGTTGCGTTGCCCGACCATTAGGGGGAGTAGCGCTGGGAATGCTTAGGAGTTTGTACAGGGCTCCACCCTTGACTCCGCCCACGACTCCGACCCCTGGACTGCTGTATAAATACCAATGCTCAGAGCCAGTCGTTCAGTTCATCGAGAGTTCAACGCGGAAAAGGCTGGCTCTGTTGTAAGTAGATTAAAACCACTGTTCATATCTTAAAGCACGTGTCTATTGAACTGATGGTTCCATCACACGTCAAAGTGTTATATTGTTAAAGTTGAAAATGGCAATAAAAATACGTTTAAAAATAGTAATAAACCCCTGTAGCCATCTGGGATGGCCACTTTCAGTATATAAAATGGACACTCGCAGAGCCTACAGGGAAATATGGTCAATGTAAAGCAACAAGCAGGCACAGAGCCGGAATTTATATTTGGAAGGCAGTCTGCAGACGGAACCGAAACTCTGGGTCGATTTTCATATTGATGGCCCATCTCCATGGAACAAAGAACTAGTGCTCAGGTAGCCGATACTGTCTCAGACATTCCGGCACCACTACCCCAACAAGAGACACAAACAAAGCAAGGCCAACGGCCGCCTAGGACACGCCCAGCCATCAAGGCACCCGCCCCTTTATTGGCTTAGATCGATGACAATGATCAAGAAGTAGCCCAATTAAATGGGACCAAGTTTAAGGTCCACCTGAAAGCGCGCGAAGCCCCTCCAAGTATAAGAAGGAACCTCCGCGAAAGGTTCGCTCACTTAGATTTGGCTCTCAAGCGGAGAGACCCTTCCATCAGCACCACCAGAAGCAAGTAAGTTCAAGTTCAATGCTCGCCACCCGACGGATGACCTTATCTGTACTCCTGTTACCTCTTCGAACCCAGCAGCCTCAAATCCGAACAACGGCCATTGTTCCTCTGACCTAAGTGGGCACCCGAAGTTAAGTATAGGTGTTAGTGATGGATATAGTTTAGACTGTAGTGTTATTGTGCATGTGTAAATCATTCTGTTTGTAAATAATGTAGTATTGACTTTGAACTAACTAACTGGTGTCTTGGCTCTTTGATCGGTATTTGGGTTGCACATTGTGGCGGTATCGAGAGATACCTGGCGACTCTGAAAGCATACTCATAATTAGGATTAAGAAAGGCGACTTTATTAACCGCCATATTTATAGCAAGTAAACAGAGCATCACCCCAAAGTAAATGGGTGGCATGGTAGCACAGTGGTTAGGACAGTTGCTTCACAGCTCTAGGGTCCCAAGTTCGATTCCCGGCTTGGGTCACTGACTGTGTGGATCTGCACGTTCTTCCCGTGTCTGTGTGGGTTTCTTCTGGGTGCTCTGGTTTCCTCCAACAGTCCAAAGATGTGCGAGTTAGGTGGATGGGCCATGCTAAATTGCCCTTAGTGTCCAAAAAAAAAAGGTTAGACGGGTTTGCTTGGTTACGGGGATAGGGTGGAGGTGCGGGCTTAAGTAGGGTGCTCTAGGGGCCAGTGCAGACTTGATCTGCACTTTAAAGTCTATGGTAAATTCTATCATAAACACAGGGCGCGATTCTCCCAAACCGGGAGAAATCGTAAGGCTGGCGTCAAATCCGGGCGGGTTTGACGCCAGCCCCCCCCTTCCCGACCGGGAACCGATTCTGGTCCCCGGTCGGGGCTAGCAGCCCGACGCTGTAAACTCCGGCATCACGGGCTTAACGAATTTCGCTAAGCCCGCTTGCCAGAGTTAGCGCCGGCTGACGCGTCATATGATGTCAGCCGTGCATGCGCGGATTGAAAGACTCCAACCCACGCATACGCGGATGACGTCATCGCGTATTTGCGCGAAACCCGCGCATGCGCGGGCCGGGATGCCCCTCAGCCGCCCCGCGAATGGATACTGCAGGGCGGCGGAAGGACAAATAGTGCGCGGGCATCGGGCCCGCTGCCCGCGATCGGCACCCACCGATCGCGGGCCCATGGCACCCTTGGCACGGCTGTGGTACTGCCGTGCCAATCGGTGCCATGGTTATAAAAAGCGAGAGTTTACGGCCAGACCAGGTGTGTTTGCCGTTCGTAAAAACAGCCGTAAAGGGCTGGGAACTCGGCCCATCCATCAGCTGTGAATCGCTGCCGGCCGTAAAAAAACGGCGGCAGCGATTCGTGTCGGGAGTTGGGCGTGGGGGGGGGGGAGAATAGCCGGAGGGCGTCGGAACAGCCGTAAAATTGTACGAGCCACGCTATTCTCCGCACCGTCGGGAGTGCGGAGAATCTCGCCCACAGTGGGGTGAATTCTCCACTGGCGGGATTCTCCATCACGCTGGCAGTGCACCCTCCCCGCCCACCTCGTGGCTTTCTCAGTGGCATGGTGTGGTCAGATTGGGAAATCTCTTTGGCCAGCAGCACAAATGGAGCATCCCCGCTTCCAGTGATGTCACGCGGCCGAGGAACACGCAGCCGAATAGGCGGAGAATTCACTCCAGTGAGAATTACTTAAATGCAGAATTAATTATGTTTAGATTAATTACATTTTGCATCTGGCATCTGTACAGTTTTGATCATTAATAAATATGTTTTGTGTGTCAAATTAAGTCTGTTAAAGTGCACCATTACATTTGGTGATGACGATGGGATGGATTAGGAACACACTGCCTCTGGCCCGACACTTGTGAGAGTCCTGTTATTCTCGAAGTCTGAAGGAAGAAATACTCACCCGAAGAATGTCTTTGGGCACATAGACCCATTTCAAATGTTGAGATATTGCTAGAACCTGAGGGGCAGTCGCAGAGCGGAGCTGAATTGTCCAATGCAGTCAGAAGCTGAGAAATGTATCGAAAAATAAAGCTAAAATATCCTTCAGAACAAGGAGCTCTGACTTTGAGATTAAACAAAGGATGTAGTTTCAGTTTAAAAAAAGGCAAAGTGTTGCTGAAAGTGTTTAACATAAAAAATAGAAGAGAGCACAGAGAGCAGTGTTTTGAGTGATTGAAGAAACGTCCTGCAAGGAGCTGTAGCGTGGCCTCCAGAAAAACGAAGAGGCTGAGATTGCTGGTCTCCCGATTGGAGCAAAGCGGGGGGTGGGGGGGGGGGGGGGTGCGGGGGGGGGGGGGGGGGGGGGGGGGGGGGGGTTCTGTGGCAGCAGTCCCGGCACTGAGGGATGGCAATCCGCCAAGTTCTAGAGTTTTAAAAAGAAGCGAAGTCCTCAAGCTGTTTAGAAGAGAACTTAAGAAGTTTTTAAATGGTCACTGGCCCTCGGGAATCTTGCAGTGAACTTGACAAGAAAAACATCGGGCACATCAAAAGCAGAAGGAACGGACTCTCAAAATGGCCAGGGGGAAAAAAAACTGCAGAGATCACTGTAAGAGTTTTACATCAGTAAAAATAAGTGAAGTTTTAAAAGTTTTAAAAAGGTTCAAGGGAGGAATGGCCAGGTTCAAACTAAGACATCAAATGTGTGGGGAAAACGCAGAACTAACAACTGCTTACAGCTGAGGGAAAAAAGATAACGGGCTGGATCATCTGTCGGCAGGATCCTCTGTTTTGCCGGCAGCACACTCACATCCGTGGATTTCACAACAGCGTTGGGTGGCCACAATGGGAAACCCCATTGACTAGCTGGGGGGGGACAGAGGATCCCCCTGGCAGCGGCGGTGCTCCACACCAGAAAACGAGTGTGGTGGGACGGAGAATCCTGTTCAACAATGTTAAAGTGGTAATGCATTTAACGTGGCAATGTACTTAAAGCAGCAATTCCAAAAAGGATCAAAAGGCAAAGAACAGGAAGATTGGAGAAAACCCCAGATAGGGAGCAACTCTCAAAAAAAAGGCCGAAAAGCAATAAAGACCTCAAGGAAGAGGCAACGGAAGACTCCAGAAAGGGGGCAATGAAAGACTCCAGAAGGAGGGCAATATGAGCCCCCACAAAAAGAGCAACGAGAGAATTGGAGAATTAAAACAGGTCAACAGTTCATCAGAGACAGACCTGACCAACAGTGCAGCAAAAAGGGTTGAGCTAAAGTTAAGACAAGTAGAAATGAATGCTCCATTTGTGATACATAGCTGTCCAGTAAGAACTTGATGGAGTCCCAGAGGAAGAAACACAGGAATTGAAGACTTCAAAAGAATCTGGGAACTATTGAACATCAAGAGGAATCAGCAAAAAGGATTCAAGCTCTGGAAGACATTAAAACAACAAGATGAAACGACCGGCAGTAAACTTTATAAAAAAATTGCAACTATAGGGCTGCACGGTGGCGCAGTGGTTAGCACTGCTGACTCACAGCTCCGAGGTTTGATCCCGGCCCCAGGACACTGTCAGTGTGGAGTTTGCACATTCTCCCCGTGTCTGCGTGGGTCTCACCTCCACAACCCAAAAAGATGTGCGGGGTAGGTGAATTGGTCACACTAAATTGCCCCTTAATTGGCAAAAAAATAATTGGGGTACTCAAAAATTAAGAAAAAAATTGAAAATATTGATGAAATGAAGTAAAGAGCGAGAAATTGATGAGACAATATAGAATAAGCTGAACTCAAAGAAAAGCAACTAGAAAATAAGATAAAGTCCAGTGAAGAATTGAGTTGGAAGAATACGAGCTTGAAGAAGGGAAGCTTGACAATGAGAATTAACTAAAGAGGAAATCAGCATCAGAATCCACAATTCAGGCAGAGAGAAAAACTGAGATTACGTGCCAGAACAAGGGACGGGATTCTCCCCTGCCCGGTGAGGTGGGGGGTCCCGTCGTGATGCAGTTGCGTGAACCACTCCGGCTTCGGGCCGCCCCAAAGGTTCAGAAGTCTCCGCATATAGGGGCCAGGCCCTCACATTGAGGGGCTAGGCCCGTGCCAGAGTGGTTGGCGCTCCGCAGGATGGCCTTTGGTGCCATGCCAGCCAGGGCCAAAAGGACTTCGCCGGCCGGCGTAAGTCCGAGCATGTGCCGGAGTGTCAGCGGCTGCTGACATCATCCCCGCGCGTGCACAGGAGAGGGGGTCACTTCTGCCTCCGCCATGGTGAAGATCATGGCGAAGGCGGAAGGAAAAGAGTGCCCCCATGGCACAGGCCCGCCCACCGATCGATGGGCCCCAATCGCAGACCAGGTCACCGTGGGGATACCCCCTGGGGCCAGATCGCCCCACGCCCCCCCCCCCAGGGCCCCAGAGCCCGCCCGCGCTGCCAGTCCCGCCGGTCAGGTAGGTGTTTTGATTCCCTCCGGCGGGAGAGGCTTGACAGCGGCAGGACTTCGGCCCATTGCGGGCCGGAGAATCGCCCGGGGGGGCGCCTGCCATCTGCCGCGATTCCCGCCCCCACCGAATCTCTGGTGGCGGAGAATTCAAGACGCGGCGGGGGCGGGATTGGCGTCGGCCCCCGGCGATTCTCCGACCCGGCGGGGGGTCGGAGAAACCCGCCCAAGATTTCTGAAATGGTCACATGAATGGACAAGCACAAGAATCAATATGAAAATAATAATAATCTCTTATTGTCACAAGTAGGCCTCAATGAAGTTACTGTGAAAAGCCCCTAGCCGCCACATTCCGGCGCCTGGGAGGCCGATATGGAATGAAATTGTTAATGAAAAAGGTGCTGAATTTAAATGCGGGAAAGAGAAAAAACTTTATCACAAGATCTAAGTACCAGAAACAGAGTGCTACCATCATTCCTTCACAGGTGACAGACCGAGATTTTGAAAGAAGTTCCAAGGCAGAAGACTGTGTTGCTTTGTGTAATGGGATGTGCTCGGCAGAGCAAAGATCAGTGTTGGACTGGCGAGTGGCACCGTCAACAAATTGATCTATGTAGCATTACATAAGGGAGATATTTGGGATTTGGGTCCAGAAATGATAACTAAGATGTAGCAGGCAATTTAGGGGTTTAACTGATTGAGGGGGGAAAAACCTGCTGGCATGCAATCAGAAGGATACAGCCACACCTGGTCGAGTTACATTGTCCCTATTTGACTTAAACTCATTAGTGGGAATACACAGGATGCCCCATATCCATTGTTTTTTGGGCCATTCCTGTCTGACCAGCTATTAGCACATTGCAGTGTCTGATGGCCTCTTTGTCCGTCAATGGGAGGTTAGTTGTTGCATATCAATAGTATGGCTCTGTTCTTTTGTATGAATGCGAGTGGGTAATCAACCAGCCAAGATTACGATGATAGGTTCAAGTCTGGAAACCACAGATAAACTTTGTTTGAGGACTTGGGTGGAGCTTAGAGAGAGAGAGAGAGAGAAAAAGGAATCTTGTATTTTTAACAGGAAGAGGAGAAGGCTTTGGAAGTCGGCCATTAAAAATAGAGGACATTAAATTTGCCACCGAGGCAGGCTTTGGAAAAGGGTTCTGAATGAATTTCCCATTCCGAATAAAAATTGCTTCCTAAATGCAAGCATACTATCTGTATTAGTGGAATGATTTTGTTGTTTCAGTTATCACCAAATTCAAGACATGGGCATAGCACCATATATGAACATGTTGATCAGCCACATCAGCAATTTTACTTTGTAAACCATTATACTGGCCATGGTAGCTTGCAGCGTCATCTGTGCTATCAGATAAACATTTTTGGGGGTCAATTTTAAGATGCTGTAATGTTTCAATCAATAGATCAAAAAGTCCCTGTCCTGTACCATCATTACTTGGCACAACTGAAAGTAGTCACTCACAGATAATACCTTTAAGCACATACCGAATAATAATGCTAAACTGATGGATGGATGAATTATCTTGTGTTGAATCAACCTGAATAGAATAATATTTTGCTTGAGAAACTTCATGACTAATTCTTTCTTGTACCATATTCTTCATAATTTTGATTAACATGTTTATAGTTGTTTTACTCAGGTATGTAACAAGTCCACCATGGCCTTTACTTTGAGCCTTTCCTTGTTGCTCTAATCGTTTGATTCTTTGTTTAGACTTGTTTTGCACTGCAGAAACGCGAGCTGCCATAATGGGGTCATATTTTGCCATCAACTGCACTGTAGCTAACAAATTACCATGATTCAGAACCTCATTATCTAGAGTGTAGGCCGATTCATTTCTGTAACCTCTAAAAGGAAGTGCTTGCTTGCCTAACATCTTTATGATGTCTATAATCCTCATGACAATACTTCTCTGCTTCAATACTTCTTCTTTCCTTTTAATTAGTGATGCTGCAAAAAAATTATCTAAGGTGCCATCATTAACCACACTGATATATTGCTGAGCATTTCTGACATGTGTTGTTGTCGATTCATGTAAAGTTAAGCTCTGGCTAATACGCCTGTAGTCACTAAAGCCACGTAAAAGGGTGATGGATTACAAGTGTTGGGAAACTCAAAGGCTAAGCAGTATGAACAATATAAGCATCTATTTTCTTTGTTATATGTTAGCCATTTTCTTGGGACTGAGTCATTCATAATTTACCTCTCATACAAACGAGCATCAAATGGCAGATCATCAAGTGGCTGAAGTGGATGTTCAGCAAAAAACTGTTTTAGCTTTGCTCGTGATAGATATCGGAAGATTCCAGTAATTGATCTTTCATTTTCTTGCATAGGTTCATTTACAGGATGTGCTTCAGAAACCAAGTCATTTATGCTTGAAGGAATATCTGATTCCCTGTCACTAGTTGAAGCTATGTGTTCAGATGTTGCAACTACAGGCAGTACAGATACCGGAACAAGGAAGCCAGAAGAAATATTGGGCTTGGGTTGATTAGTAATGGATGCACTTGTATTTGTCTCGACATTCAAAGTAGCTCTTCTCTGTTCTTGTAACTCGCATGTCATTGCATCATCACCATGAGCATTGTTTCTTGCTTCTTGATTATTTGCTGCAGAACTGAATATTGATGTGGATTGCGCTTGTGGTATTATAAACTCTGTAATAGGCCTGCATCGCTTGGCTGATTCCTTCCTTTCTGCTTCTTTTTGTTCTTTGCATTTTAGTGACCCAGATTTAGTAGGGGTAAAATTCCTGAAATAAAAACTTAATTAAAAATAGCCCACATTGGGAAAAATGAATATTGATGATTGCAAGAATAACTTGAAGGAACGCCAGATAAAAAATACCTACTTGATAAAAAATATAAAATAACTTACTTACACTTCAATAGGCTATGTTCATTAGTCAATACTACTACAGTCAATACTACTGTGGCCTATGCAGCTTCAGAAGAGGAGACAATACTGGACAGAGACTGTCCAGTGTTCACACCAGCAAGCAACTGAGACAACTGTTGAAACTTAGAAGTTTGGTCCGACTATAGTAAGACATTAAGAATGGTCCCACGACCAAAGTTAACATGTCCAGTTTGATACCAGTGTAGTGTTACAAGTCGCAACCCTTTGAGTTTACCGATCATGGCTTATCACTTCAATATCTTTGACCTCATGATTCACGGTCAAAGGTACCGCTTCTCCTTTTCGGTGACCTCACGACCCTATGTACTGCTTGATATCCTTTCAAGTTGACGACCATTTCAAATCACGAACTGTAACTTTATCTTTAAATTCACACACTCTTGCTGAAAACATGGATTTCCAACTATGTCCGACCCGGGTGAACCAGCGCCCCCCCCCCACTCCTTTTCACATCCGGTTAACACTGCTTCGTTCCTTCATACACATGAGTGGTTATTTGTTTGTTTCTTTATTGCATTTTTATTTGGTATTGTTCTTTTTAAAAACAATTATATTTTATTAAGTTAGAATTCAAATCTCAGGAAAGAAGTTGGAGATTTATTTCTCTAATTAATTATAATTTTTAAGGGCCCTTCAGAGATTCACGGGCCCCTTCTTGGCTCTCCGGACCCCGGACCGATGTACCGGCTGAACCAAGACTACTGCTTGATATCCTTTGAAGTTGCCGACCATCTCAAATTGTACGAATTGTAACTTTATCTTTAAATTCACACACTCTTGCTGAAAACATGGAATTTCCTTAATTATGCCCGACCCGGGCCCCCCTATTCCACATCCTTCCACTACCTCTCCTGCTTCGTTCCTTTTCATGCACTGCTTATTTGTGTCCTGTTCTCTTTTTTTTCTTATTTCTTTTTATTACTAAAACAGTTGTCTGTGTTTGTTTCTTTATTGCATTTTTATTTGACATATGGGGCCCACTTCATCAGGGGCCCACTTGCCATCGGGCAAGCTGACACCCTGGCCAGTCCGCCACTGCTTGCCAATCCACCTACCCTGCAAATCTTTGTGTTGTGAGTGTGAGACCCGTGCAGACACAGGGAGAATGTACATCTCAAACAGAAAATGACCCAGTACCCGGTCCGTTAGGCAACAGTGCTAACCACTGCGCCATTCCAGGAACTAGTGTTAATGTCAAGAAACTACATTTAATCTGTTAGAGTTAGAGTTTAAAGGTCTAAATATTGTTTTATTTTCTTTTAATAAAGTTTGAGTATAAAATAACCAAGACCAATTTATTTTATTATTACTCCTGGACTGAATCAATCTTTCCGCACCATCTAAAATGTTTTAAACGTTATAGTCTGTTCCACTCTCTAAGCCACTGTTGAGGGTTGACCAGGTGTCCGTAACAGTTGTCACTTGGTCAAAGAATAGTCTAGGACAGAACTCAGTAAGCAGCACATATGCATGGGACAGCAGATATTTGGAACTATAAGTAGATAAAGCCGACCAACAAAAATGTTTATGTTTAACACACAAGCCTCAAGATCTTATCAATGTGCCATCTTCCCTGCAACAATAATAAAAAATTAATACTAAGTACATAATATGAAACTTTGGTCGCTGATCAAGCTAGTTCCCTGCAATTATTGTCTCTGAGACTGGACTCCTGTGACATCCAGTAGACATGGAGGGGCAGATCATTCAGAAACATGTGGATTACTTGAGGAGTAGAGAGAGGCTCCAGTCGTCAGTGTCGCCATCACAAAATGTTTTCAAACCTGTAAGAACCAAAATACCCGATTGACCTTTTATGGACATAACTGATGTCTCCGTGAAAGCAAGTGTTAACGAACTGCGTCTGCCGGAATAGATACCCGTTCTTGCAGTTCCAACGTTGATACTGTGGAAGAATCTCAGACAACAGAATTAGCCAACTCTACAAAAAACAGAAAAGCCCCTCAAAAACCTTGGGCTGGATTCTCCGATTTTGAGGCTATGTCCCCACGCCGGCATGGGAACTGTGGCGTTTTCTAACAGAAACAATGGCCTAAAATGGCCACCGATCCTCCATTTGGCCTGGGGCTAGCACCAAGGCAGTGTAGAACAACCGGCTCTAGCAGCCGATACGGCCCGGAGAATTGCCGTGCAACATGGCGGCGGCTGCTCGCAGAACCGGCTTGCAAAATAGTGCCCCCCCCTTTGGCCGGCTCGCGCACGCCAGACCAGCCCCCAACAGTGCCCTCAGCCCTTTGCAAAGGCCCCCCTGCCCATTGATCGGCCCTCCCCCGACTGTGGAGCCAATGGACTGAATCCGCAGCTGCCACGCTGAGTTTCAGACGGATGAGACCACACGCGGCTGACACCGTTGGGAATTCGGCCGGTCGGGGGCAGAGCATCGGGGGGGAGGGGGGGGGGTGGGTAGGCCTCAGGCAATGTCCTGGGGCTGTTGATATGGCGTGTGGCGTACTCTCTGAGTGTGTCGCTTTGGAGGGGGTGGAGCATCGCAAAAGCGGTGCCGCCCCCGATTCGGTCATGAACAGGGATTCTCCAGCCGATCGGCGAACGCGATTTCACCGTCAGCAACCGGAGAATCCTGCCCTTTATTTATAATTGTCCAACTCATGTATAATGTTGAGTTAGAGTTTAGGACTGAGTAAGTTAATACTTGAAGATTGTTTGAAGGTTTTCAAGGACTAGCGATGTGGTGATTATGGTGATTGTCCCTTTATGGGCTGCTCCAGGGCAGCCGGGGGGGGCTGTTGAACTCTGTACAGTTTTTATTTTTAATAAATACTTCTGTGTTTCTGAAGAAGACTACGAGTGTGCTTTCAGAGGTGGACTTACAGAGAAACACACTGTGCCTAGAAACAGGACCCTGATCGTTGGCCGGGGGTGGTGTGAGGGCAGTGGCGGGGGAGTGCTCGCTAGTGCTAGTGTCAGTGGGATGTTCTTTGTTTGGCATTAATCAGAGCCTGATAGCTCTACATTTGCTGATAGGCTCAATTGAGCCTATCAGTGGTGAATGCAGAGTGACATCAGACTCTGATTGGTCGAGTCCCCTCAGAGCGGGAAACCACTGATCCAAAGTTGTTTAAGGTGACCAAGAGAGAGGGGGGTCAAAGATCAAGGTGGATATCTTCTGTGTTTTTGCGAAGAAAACAGCAGGTTTCTCGATTTTGACCCAGGGCTAAGGAGTGCAGGCCATAACCAGGCAGTCAGCAGAAAGACGAGGTTGTCGAGCGAGATGAGGTCAAGTTACCAGTTCGAGTAGAACAGCCAGACAGCTTGACCACCAGGCTAAGTCTGAGGAGGGCTGGGCAGGCGAAGTTGTAGCCTGGCAGCCCGTGCCTTCAATGAGGCAAGGTCTTCGAGTGGAGCAGGGCTGGCTTCATCCCTAGGCCAGGGCTGAGCAGGGCTGACCAGTCGAGGCCATAGCCAGGCAGCCTGAACCAGCAGCAAGGCGAGCAGGGGAGACCACTATCAAGCCAGGGCTGAGGAGGGCTGAGCAGGTGAGGCCATAGCCAGGCAGACTGATCCAGCAGCAAGGCAAGGTCGTCAAGGGGAGCAGGGACCACATAACCTCTAGGCCAAGGCTGAACAGGTTTGGGCAGTCAAGGCCAAAGGCAGGCAGCTTGAGCCATCAGTGAGGCAAGGTCATGGAGTACAGCTGGTGTGACTCGACCCCCCAGACCAGGGTTGAGGAAAGCTTAGCATAAGAGGCCACAGCCAGGCACCCAACAGTGAGGCAGGTTTGTCAAGCGAGGTGTCGTTCCTAGGCACTGGCCAGCGAGGGGAGCAAGAGTGACCTGACCCCCAGACCAGGGCTGAGGAGGGCTGAACAGGAAAGGCCAAAGCCAGGCAGATTGAACTAGCAGCGAGGTGAGGTAGTTGAAGGGAGCAAGGGCAACGCCACCATCCGAGCTCAGGGCTGCAAAAAATGCCGCACTTTCAAAAAAATTTGTATTCGGTAAAATAATGAAAGATCAGTTAATATGATGCAACACTATCAATCTGGCAGTCAGAAACACAGAATATTGAATGTGAGACAAGAGGACAGAACTCAGCAAAAAGACAGTTCTGCATTTTACGTTAAAAAGTTCAACGTTTTGGACAGTGCACAAACTGAACATTCATCCTCATTCACCGAAAGGATGGGTGAATTGAAACCACACTGCCTGAAAAAAGTGAAGAAGTGGAATCTGAAATGGCAACGGAACTATAAACTATTTCTTGTGTTGAAGTGAGGGAAGAAGCCTACCCTGAAGACATTTCCTTTGGGCCAAAATCTATTCCACTGGGAATGATTGAATATTCCATACTAAACAAACCAGATAACATAGGTAATATGGATAATTTGAGAAGAGTTTGATGTTGGATGTCGAAAGCAGATTAAAAATTTTCACAAGTCCCATTTTCTAAAGGTGAAGAGAAATGGGATGACAGAAGTGAGAAATTGGCTGATTTTTTTCAGTAACCTCTGAGACAGTTTACTGTTCCCTGACCCGAGTAAAAGGGAACAAGTATTTGTCAATGGGTATGTGTTGTTGCCACAGTCAAACTGCTATCTTCTTTGGGTCGACCTCTGAGACACTTTGAGTCCTCATTGTCGACTTGAAGAGGTAATTCTTTAGCCTGCCTTGAATATCTCGGTGAATTTGATAAATATTCAGGTCTACAAGCAAGGCTGAACAATGCAAACCCCTGTGCATTATTCATCCCACGTTCCAGACACTTTTAAAAATTATTCTGCAATGCTACAGAGGTATACTGTGAGGGACTTCAAAACGTTCACTTTTTTTTCAGTTTCCACCCATCAGTGGAACATGTTGCAATCACGTTTGGAGCAGGCAAAATGGAAAACATTTGACGGTCAAAATAATTTGTGACACCAGGTGGTCCACTTGTGCAGGGGCTGTTTTGGCTTTGAAAATCGCGTTCGCCGATCGGCCGGAGAATCCCCGTTCCTGACCAAATTGGTGACGGCGGCGCTTTCGCGATGCTCCGCCCCTTCCAAAACAGCGTACTCAGAGAGTATGCCACACGACGTATCGACGGATACGGAACATTGCCTGAGGCTCACCCCCGACCGGCCGAGTTCCCAACGGCACAGTCACATGTGGTCTCATCTGTCGGGAACTCGGCGTGGCGGCAGCGGACTCAGTCCAGCGCTGCCACAGTCAGGGAGGGCTGATCCATGAGCAGGGCGGACTTTATTAAGGGCTGGAAGCACTTTGGGGGGGGGGGGGTGGTCTGGGGGACGCGTGAGCCGGCCAAAGGGAACACTATTTTGCAATCCGGGTCCGCGAGTGACCGGCTCCACGTAGCATGGCGCAGCCACTGCAGGCCTCCGCTGTGCGCTTGGGCGGCCACAGGCCTGGCAATTCTCAGGGCCATTTCGGCAGCTAGAGCCGGATGCTCTACGCTGCCGGATTGCTAACCCTCCAGAAAACCGGGGAATCGCTGGCCATTTTACGCCATTCCTTCTCGCGTAAACCGCCACCGTTCTCATGCCGAGATGGGGGACATGAACCCAGCCCTTTATTGGACATAGCCCCAGCCCTTTATTAGACATAGCCACATCAAATTCAGAAAAACCATGTATGAAAGCTGAAGCAAGATCCTTAGCAGAGAAGTTTGAAAAGTAGGATATTGCTGTTTTTACTGTTTTGTGGAACTATTTGCCTTAATGTGGAGATGCCGGCATTGGTCGAGGGCGGGCACAGTCAGAAGTCTTCCAACACTAGGTTAAAAGTCCAACAGGTTTGTTTGGAATCTAGGGCAGCACGGTGGCCTAGTGGTTAGCACAACCGCCTCACGGCGCTGAGGTCCCAGGTTCGATCCCGGCTCTGGGTCACTGTCCGTGTGGAGTTTGCACATTCTCCCCGTGTCAGCGTGGGTTTCGCCCCCACAACCCAAAAATGTGCAGAGTAGGTGGATTGGACACGCTAAATTGCCCCTTAATTGGAAAAAATAATTGGGTAATCTAAATTTAAAAAAAAAGGTTTGTTTGGAATCACCAGATTTCGGAGCGCAGCTCCTTCTCTGGGTGATGAGCCCACTATGGCAGTAAGTGCAGTGGCAGTAAGAAGGTCTCTCTCTCTCCTAAAATAGAAGCTGCCCATGTGACAAGTGGAAAGATTTCCCGCCCAAATGAAAAGCTCTACTGCAGTCCCCCCCTCCCTCCCCGTTGTATGACTATTTATTTTGACAGCTAGGTCACTGAGACAAGAGACTGAGATCATATTCACCCTGCAATATGCTGAAGGAAGCTGGGGGAGGGGTGACATGAAATTGAATGAAGCATTCAAGGGCTGCTGGGACTTGTACATCCATGCACCTGGTGTGGAATATGACCTCAGGAGATAAATGTTACACATTTTTACTGTTTAGTGATGCAATCTAGACTAGCATAAGTTGTATTCTTCTTCAAAATATAGATAATTAGATCTGCTCTATGCTCAAAGGACCTGGTGGAAAGCCAAAGAAACAACGGCAATGTCATTTGAAGAGCATGATGCATTTGAACTGACAAAACAAAAAGCTTAAAAATCTATTTTCTTTTACTTTGCTAAGATCCAGCCGAAAATCAAGTTCAAAAGTTTGGACTGCAAAAGCACTGAAATAAATTAGTTCATTTGTACTTAATAAAGTTACTGATGTTTTAAAGATTAAGTTCAACCATTCATCACAGCAAATTCTAGCAGACTCGCAAGCGTCTTTTCCTCATCTTACAAGTTTGCCCTCAGTTGGGTTGAAGCTTGCCTCAAAGCAATTTATAGCAATCTTTTGTTAGGCGCTTCAGAAGCGAGCCACCCCCCCCCCCCACACACACACACACACACCCACAGGGTGGTCTGCGCAGAAGTGGGAGCAATATTTCAGTTGCAAAAGCCAGGAATCCATCTTTCCCTGCATGCTGTGGAGTTTTAACAGGAGGCAACTCAACAATCAGCCTGGTGGATAGCCTTGGTTTCCAGTCCAGGGGGAACACTGTGGAGTACAGCACCAGACCAAGAAAAAGAGACTGCAGCTGTTGCGACAATATGTATATTGTGTAGTAAATGAAGGGTTAACAATTTAATGTGAATGCTTCGAACCACTAGATGGTGATCAAGAGCACACACATGATTCACGTGATACCTTGATTCTGGGAGTAGGTATTTAGGTGGGATAGAGAGTAGTCATGTTTCCAAAAGCTCTGTAGATAGTCTTAGTGTCTTTTGGTAAGTTGGTTTGAATCTAGTTCAGTTGTCGGGTTAATAAACGAGCTTTGTTTGAAACATAGCTTGATGTTCTTTGTTAGACACTACACTTCGAAGCCATCAACATCTACAAAGCAAAGAATATCACAGCAGTTACTGGGAGCATGGCTGCCAGGGTGGGGATGGGGGAGGGGTGTAGTTGGGCGCAAATGGCTCTGATGCCATTGGATGCATGGTGAGGGTTAGATGCTCCAAGGAAGAAGATAACCTTTTTAGGCGGTTGGGAGGGCGGGACGAGGTTCGGGGGGTGGGGGGTTAAGTGAAAATGAAATGAAATGAAATGAAAAATGAAAATCGCTTATTGTCACGAGTAGGCTTCAATGAAGTTACTGTGAAAAGCCCCTAGTCGCCACATTCCGGCGCCTGCCCGGGGAGGCTGGTACGGGAAGTGAGAGATTCAAGTTCCAATGACGAGTATTTGAAATCTGAGCATATAACTATAATTTTACTTTTCTGTTATCTGAGGGAGCTAAGAAACCCTTTGCAGCAAGAATGCCCATTTCACATAGCAGCCAACATGAATTACTTTATATGCATTTCCTTCCACGTCATTGGACATCAAATAGTAATTTCTCAGTGTGTTCCTTCTCTCTAATTTAAAAACCCATATTTCTCTGATCTTAGCTCTTCGATCATTCACAGATAATTGATAACTATTGTTTGTGCCTCATATATTTTTTAACCAGAAATAGGAGTTGCTTATGTGGCCTGAGGTGATTAGTGTGCTGACTATTTTTCCTTCATTCTGATTATAATGTGGTTTGATTCTGATCAGTGGCTCACACAGATAGGAAGCAAAAATGATGAACTTAGCAAATTGGAATAAAGTACAAGGTTTTACTTTACCGCTTAATTACACAGGATTGTTAACACCCTCTGTCGTCTCATTCACTGCAACGTAAACTACATTTTGATGTCATACATGTTCATTTCATATGTTCTTGATAGACCCTTTCGAATGATGTTGAAAGCAATGTGAAACATCCAAGACTGACAGTTAATCAGAAAAGCAATTATGCTGACAAACATATACTTTAGTTTGACTGTCCAGAATAATATTTATGAGATAGATGGCTTGTTTGATTGTGGACTATGGATCGAATGCTTCCAGTGCCTTTCACAGAATCACAGAATTGTCATGGCACAGAAGAAGGCCATTTGGTTCATCGTGTCTGGACTGGCTTTACAGCATTTCCACCATTCTCCTGCGTATTGTTTCTATTCAAGTAATCATCTAATGCTCTCTTGAACGTCTAAATGGAATATGGTTCCACCACACTTCCACGTTGTGCATTCCAGACCCAACCCGTGTGAAAACAGTTTTCACAAATCACATTCGCTTCTCTTTTGCACAACTTCAAATATGAAGAGTGGCATGGTGACGTAGTGGTTAGCATTGCTGCCTCACGGCACCGAGGACCCGGGTTTGATCCCAGCCCCGGGTCACAGTCCGCGTGGAGTCTGCACATTCTCCCCGTGTCTGCGTGCGTCTCACATCCACAACCCAAAGATGTGTAAGGTTGGTGGAATGGCCACGCTAAATTGCCCCTTAATTGGGAAACAAAATGGAAAAATTAAAAAAACTTAAAATCTGTGCCCTCTCGTTCTTGATCCTTTTACGAGCGGGAACAATTTCTCCCTATTCACTCTGTCAAGGCCCCTCATGATTTGAATACCTCTATCAAATCTCCTCTCAGCCTTCTTCTCTCCAAGTAGAGCAGTCTCAACCTCTCCAATCTGCCCTCATAAATTAAGTTTCTCATCTCTGGAACCACTTTTGTAAACCTCTTCTACACTCTCTCCAATGTGTTAAAATCCTTCCTATAGTGTAGTGTCCATAACTGTACACAATTTTCCAGCTGGTGTCTAATTAGTGTCTTGTACAAGTTCAGCATAACCTCCTTGCACTTGTACTCTAGGCCCCTCTTAATAAACTCCAGTACACTATATGCTTTATTAACTGTTCTCTCCATATGACCTGCCACCTTCAATGATTTATCCATTATTTTATGTGCATATATATATAGCCAGTTCCCACTGCTCCTACACTCTGAAGTGGGGGGGGGGGGGAGAGAGTTCAGCGATGATACCTCTTAAAACTAAATAGCTCGCATGCCACTAGAGTAGTTTTACATAAGTTAATTTATTAAGGATTGAGATGAATTTTAGGGAGTGTACTGAGTAATCATTATTGACAATTAAACATTTTTTTTAGGACACAGCAGTTATAAGTAATCAAATGGGATTTAGGATAGCTAATTTGACCAAAAGAACGTCACTTCCGATATCTCGGGCGGAATTCTCCGACCCCCCCCGGGAATCGCGCCTTGCCGGTCGGCAGGCCCCTCGTGGCGATTCTCCAGCCCGCGATGGGCCAAAATCCCGCCGCTGACAGGCCAATGCCGCTGGCGGGAATCAGAGCACCTCTGGTGCCGGCAGGAGCAGGCGGCGCGAGCAGGCCTCGGGGTCCTGGGGTCCTACGATCTGACCCCGTGGGGTGCCCCCACGGTGGCCTGGCCTGCGATCGGCGGGCGGGCCTGTCCCATGGGGGCACTCTTTTTCTTCCGCCGCCGCCACGGCCTCCACCATGGTGGAGGCGGAAGAGACCCCCTCCAACGCACATGCGCCGGGGTAACATCAGCGGCCGCTGACGCGCATGCGCGGACTCACGCCGGCCGGCGAAGGCCTTTCGGCAATCCGTTCGCGCCGGCTGGCGGGGCGCCAAAGGCCATTCGCGCCAGTCGGCGGGGCACCAACTACTCCGGCGTGGAGTATTAAATTACTCTCTATAATTCGTCTCAATCCTTCATACATTAACTTAAGTAAAACTGCTCTCGTGGCTATTCAGTTTTAAGAGGTATCATCACTGAACCCCACCCCCCACCCCTTCACACTCCTTTTAGAATTTTACCCATTATTTCACATTGTCTTTCCATGTTCTTCTTGCCAAAGTGCATCACTTCACATTTCTCTGCATTGAACTTTACATGTCACCTATGTGCCCACTCCACCAATGTGTCTCTGTCCTTTTGAAGGTCTGTACTGTCCTCTTCAGTTTACAATACCTCCAAGTTTTGTATAATCAATAAACTTTGAAACTGCCCTCGACACACCAAGATCTAGATCACTAATATATATCAGGAAATTAAGGGTCCCAATACCAACCCCGGGGGACCATTACGACAAACCTTCCACCAGCCTGGAATATATCTACTGACAACAACTCTCTGCTTCCGATTATTCAGCCAATTTTGTATCCATATTGCTGCTGTCTCTTTTATTCCATGAGCTATAGCTTTTTCTGTTATGTGGCACCGTATCAAATGCCTTCTAAAAGTCCATGTACACTGCATCAACATCAAAGCCCCCAATTGACCGTTCTGTTACCTCCTCAACAAACTCCAGCAAGTTAGTTAAACATGGTTTCTCTTCAGAAATCCATGCTGGTGCCTCCTAATCAACCCCTATTTTTCATGTGACTATTAATTCTATCCTAAATAAATGCTTCTGGAAGCTTGCCCACTGCTAATGTTCAACTGACTGCTCTGTAACTTTTTTTGAAAAACGTTGTAACATTTGCAATTCTCCAGCCCTCTGGTACATCTCCTGAACCTAGGGAGGACTGAAAAATTATGGCCAGCACACCTCCATTCTCACTTCCTTCAATATTCTTGGATGCATCTCAACCACCCCTGGTGCTGTGTCAACCTTTGGTACTGAGTCTATTTACAACGTACTCCTTATCAATTTTGAACCCCTCTAGGGATGGAATTTCTCAGCTTATAGTGACAGGTTAAAGGGTATTGCCAGGAAACAAAATCCATTGTTACAAAGTGCCAGAACGTAAGAATAAGTCTAATTCTGGTTTTATCTTTGTCCTTACTAATATTCTGTGCAAGGTATCATTTGCCAAGGATATTAATACAGACTTTGGTGAATAGAAAGAGTAATTTTGAGATGCACTGCTCCCAGAACGGAGACCAAAGTCTATGCCAAAGACGGCCCATACAACTACAGTGCCAATTGTGTGATTGATGCCCCATCTATTGAAGTTACATCCCTGGAGGGGAACTTTCAAGGGAGTTGACTATCCATTTCAATTTAATATATTTTCTGGAGAGGTAATTCTTTCTTAATTTCAATGATTGAGAGCTGATAAACTGGGAAACAAATATCACTCATAACTCCTGACTGCAGACAAAGGAACAGAGGACCAAATTTACAAAATAAGCATATTCTGAAAGGTCTCCTTAATTTGTTCTTCAGATATGGGCGGCATTGGCTCAGACAGTATTTTTTGGATATCTTTAATTGCCCTTGAGAAGGTGGTGGTGAGCTGTTTTCTTCTTCAACTACCATTATCCATGTACACCATGTACACAGGTACAGCCACCTATGCTGTTCGGGAAGTTCAGGAGAATTTGGAAAGTGGTATCAATGTGCTACAAATTTTCAGTGCTATTGCATCTACTCTGCTTGTTGATAGCAAGCATTAAAATACATTAGATGCAATCTACCAGCCGCATTGCACCTGACTGGGAGCTCGACATGGCTATAGATGCTGGGAGAAACCTCCCGAAGGCTTCTTGGCAGCCTGTCCATTCGTGAGATCGACACAAACCTTGCGAGGCGGTACAATCAGGACCCCGCCCAAAATGGGCATGACCAAGCCGTGCCTGCATAAATAGATTTTAAACCTACTAAGGCATACTCACCCGGAATCTACCGGGCTCCCAGCATCTAACGGCCTCCCCAGAGAGTCTCCATCTGGGTGCCGTTCAGTATTGGTCCACACAAACGTGGACCAGGCGGAACTGCACCTGGAATGTGGGGTCACCTGGACCATTGGAGGCCTCTGGGGTGAAAGGACAGTGCAGGGTGACCACCTGGCCCTCCGCCTGGAACATTGGCATGAGGCATTTCTACCCTGGCACCTTGGCACTGGCACCATTATTCGCCACCATTGGGCCTACGACCGTTAAATGGGCAGTGGGCAGGCTTGGTCGGCCCAACTAGTGGGGTGATAGCTCTGAAGCTTCAGCAGCCCACAAGGCGAGGTAGTCGCTTCTCGAGTTTGTATGTTCTCCTCGTGTTCGCGTGGGGTTTCTCCGGGTGCTCTGGTTTCTTCCCACAGTCCCAAGACTTGCAGGTTAGGTGGATTGCCAATGATAAATTCCCCATAGTGTCCAAAAGGTTAGGTGGGGTTACTGGGTTATGAGGATAGGTTGGGGGTGTAGGCCTGGGTCGAGAGACCGTCGGTGCGGACTCAATGAGCTGAATGGCCTCCTTCTACACTGTAGGGATTGTATGATTCTATGAATCAGGCAGTAAATAAGTAAAACAAATACTCATGGGTCCAATGTTGGAGGGCAAACATCTCTGGAGAAATGACTATGGCCATGGTGATGTTGGGTGCTGGATGTGGGCGAAGGGAGGGGGGGCATTTTGAGGAGTGAGGGGTGGGTGTGTGGTGTGGGGGATGGGAGGGTGGTGAGGTGGGAGGGAGTTGACTTATTTCAGTGATTAATTATTTAAATAGGCTGCCCACATTCGTTCAGTGGGCAGCCTTTTCTGACATTCAATTAAGCACTGGAAAACCTGCCCAGCAGCTCTATTCGGTCAAAGAGGACATTCCAATGGCATTTTATTAACCAACCTGCCTCCCAGCCCAGTTGCTGTGAGTCCAATAAAAGCCCTGCCAGTAGATCCCTTCTAACGTGAAGGTTATTTCTTGGTAAACAGGATTTCTTTTTGAGAAGATCAATTTTTGAAAATGAAATGGAAAACCAATAATCCTCAGAAGCCGAAGTGTCAGTGAGCTTTCATAAGGTGACAATGTCTATTTTGTGGCCCAGTTGAAGTATCTCTACTTGTTTTTTCAGTCATCTATGATTTTGAGAGCACTGTAAACATGTTACTTTTCCTATTCCCACTATTCCTACTTTGAAAGCAGCTGAATTGTGAATCGATTGAACACAGGGAAAATTCTTAATTCTAATGAAAGGCTTGGTATCAGAATATTAAAATTTCAAAGACAATGCAGTGTATGATCAGGGTATATTTTAAACTTCTATCTACAAGATCCTAAAATGAATGTTAAATAAATCAGATTGTTTTGTCAACAGGATTTTTTTTCAATACAAATTAATGTCATATGCTGACATGAGTACACCAAGACTCCGTGTGTTGAGCTTTGTCAGCACTTACACAATTCCATGCTTTGTGGAACACACCAGTTAAGAAATAAATTATTTATTTGCACTAGGTCATAATGATATATATTTTGCAATTGTCAATCTGCCCTAGAATAATATAAATTTGAGCTTGTTTATTTATGACATCTACCAGAAATGATGTGGCAACATCATCAGTCAATGATTCTAACAAACCCATCATTCATTACTTTTGTGGATGTTCATGCATCATTTAAAAAAATGCAGTGGGAGAAAAGTATAATCGGGTATTAAAACATTGATTCTTGTCGTTGATGGCAGCATGGAAATATTGGAGGAAACTTAACTGCAGGGCAGGCAGATGCTGGAAAGTCAGGATTTATCATAGACTAAACTTGCTAAGCTTGCAAGACAAGAGGGTATCAGGAAACGCCTGAGAGAAAGTTTGACAGGCATGGGAGCTGAAATGAAGCTTTGACACCAGTGTTCACAGGAACCTGTTGGATTACTATTCTTATAGCACTCAAATTGTGGGACAAAGCAAAAGGTATAACCTTATCATATTTGGCCGAGGTTGCACTTGCTTCTTGGATTCTACCCCGAACGCCTTTTCCCCCAATTAAATGTGCTAAATTGTTTTTCTTCTATAAGGATAATCACCTGTGACTGAAACTGTAATCTTTGGCTGTTTTAATCATCTAAAGTAAGCTATAATTATTCATCTATGTGTGGGTGGAAATTATACAGTGTTTCAGTTACAAAAAAATTGCAGACTCAAATTAACTGTAGAGATTTTGACCTCAAGCAGGTAATCAATCGACTGAGGTCCAGAATGGGTACATTTTTTTTAAATTGATATGATTACTTTTATATACTTCTAGTTGAACCAACCTGCCAGACAATTGCTACTGAACACTTTTATTTTTTTCAACTATATGCAGTTATAATTAAACAGAGAATAACGACTTGCATGTCATTGTGGAGTAGGCAGAGGATGGTGGTACATTTCTGAGGGCAGCTAAACAAAGGAGAACACTCCTCCTTTGTGGCTGTCATTCAAAAACCTCCATGAGGTTGAGAGTGCTCTTCCTGGCATTTTTCTTGAATCTGCAGCACAGCAAAGATGTCTGTGCTGTCTCTCAAGTCGGGCGGAATCCACCCTGGAAAACTGGATGGAGGTTTTTGGTTACAGAGAGGAGTTGATTGAGGAGGTTCCTTGCAATGATTTTCCATGTGGTGGATAACAGAGAAAGACTTCTCTTTGGTTCAGTCAATTGGACTTGTCTCCCTTTTTGAATATAGTCACAATAACAGCTTCCCCAAAACCCCTCAACATGCACTCCTCTTCCCAGACGAAGGACATGAAGAGGTACAGCCATGTCAGGAGTGCATCCCTGCCTTGTTCATAATTTTAGCTCCAGAGGCCTTGATATTTTACAGCTGTTAATGGCTTTTTCAACATTGCTGGACAAAAATTCTTCATTGCCTCCAATTCGCCTGCTCAGCCTTTGAGCTGACTGTGAGAAAGAGTACTTGAGAACCAGGATTTCACACCCAAGACTAAGAAAATGATTTACCAGGTAGAAATGATCCCTGTGCTTATCTATGCTTCAGAGATTTGGAAAATCTACAACAGGCACCTCAAAGCACGGGAGAAGTCCCAGTCCCTTTGTAAGATTTTCAAAATCCAGTGGTAACTGTGACATTATAAAAATGTACAGCATGTGAAGAGTTAATGTCATGTTACAATTAGCCACTGGATGGAGCTAGGGACAGTACTATGAAAGGCACTGACTCTTAGGCTTCTGGGAGAAAGTGAAGTGGAGGAGAGGAGACTAGAGTGAGGTGTATAGTAGAGCTAGAGAGGAGTGAATATAGTTATAGTTAGAGTATAGAGATAGTGTGAGTGAATGTAGTTTCATATAATCTATTTGTCTACTTAGGAATAAGTCTCAAACTTTAGTTTAAGTAGTGTAAATAAATTTAGCTTTGTTGTTGAATCTAGCTTCAAGTGTCTTTGGTAACACGATGCTTTCCATCCTGAAGACAACCTCACGAAGATAAGAAAGACAGCTGGACTTCAGTATCCTCACGCAAGCCATCCTGCCCAGCATTGAGGTGCTGACCACTCAAAATCAGCTCCGCTGGACAAGATATGCCTGACAACAAATTGCCGAAGCTACTTGGAATATGGTCATGACAGGACACTCCCAAGAAAGCAATAGAAATTCTTTCGGGATGACCTGGCAACATTCTTGAAGAGATCATACCTCCCCACCCACTCATGGGCGGCCCTGGCTTGTGACTGATCAAAACAGAGAAGATTCATTTGGAAGGCAATAAATACGTTGAGTGACTTCATTGGGAATACACAGGTAGAGTCAAGGAACCCAAGAAAATACACAAGCCTCCAAACAATTCATCTAGACAACCATTCAAACACTACTTATTGGCTATGGGATAGAGACTGCAGACCACGCACTGGACTTATGAGCCATCTCAGAACCCACTGATCTAAAATGGTAGCAAGTTATTCTTGATCCTGAGGGCTGCCGAAGAAGAAAAGGTTGGACAAAGGTCCTTAGATTTTGGGGTCATCCGTCACCGTGGATGCATTATTAACGAGATGTGTCATGCCGGGAAGTGGACTATACCATGGCACAGTGGTTAGCACTGCTGACACACAGCGCCAAGGACCTGGATTCGATTCCAGCCTTGGGTCACTGTCTGTGTGGAGTTTGTATACTCTCCCCCAATCTACGTGGATTTCCTCCGGGTGCTCAGGTTTCCTCCCACAGCCTAAAGATGTGCAAATTAGTTGGATTGGTCATGAAAAATTGCCACTTAGTGTCCAAAAAATTAGGTGGGATTATTGGGTTCCAGGGATAGGATGGGGAAATGTGCCTGAGTAGGGTGCTCTTTCTGAGGGTCGGTATAGACATGATGGGCCGAATGGCCTCCTTCTGCTCAGTAGGGATTCTATGATTCCCCAATACTGTGTGGAAACCCGCCATTTCGGCTGATGAGATCAGTACCAATTTCTCTTCCTGCTTTGGCACTTTGTGCAATTCCGGAAAAATTCTGCAATAGACTGGGGTAATGGCTATAAATGTTCACTTCTGATTTTCAAAGACAAACTTGCCATTCATGGTGGTACTTAGAACAAGTTGATTTTGGACCTGAATTTATCTAGACAATAGAACTATAAGACAGTCAATAGTTCAAAGGCGAAACTGAACTCAAAATAAGAGTGATGAAATTTGCCCCAGGCTGTTAATGTTGCCAACTTCTGCTGCTGTTTCTGGCTTCCCCACTGACATCAGACAAGACCTACAGGGATATCTCTTGTCCTGTACGAGGCATCCCTGCAGCCTTGAGTGACTTTCGAAAATGTCAGGGATCTGTGATTGCTTGAGAATGTAACTGTCGTGCATGCTCTCTGGAAAAAATACACACAAGTGCATGAATCACTTCTTGTTGTCACATACCAGCTGTACATTGATGGAGTTTATTTATTTATTATTATAAATTTAGAGTACCCAATTTATTTTTCACAATTAAGGGGCAATTTAGCGTGGCCAATCCACCTACCCTGCACATCTTTGAGTTTGTGAGGTTGAGACCCGCCCGGACACGGGGAAAATGTGCAAACTCCTCACGGACCGGGGTTGGGATCGAACCCAGATCTTGGCTGCTGTGAGGCAGCAGTGCTAACTACTGTGAAACCATGCCGCCCTAGAGGGAGTTGATTTATGAAGGGGATTCCCTGATGCCGCAGAGTGCACGGAACAGCATAATAATAACTTTTATCAGTGTCACAAGTAGTCTGACATTAACACTGCAATGAAGTTACAGTGAAAATGAGTGCAGTCTGCATTGATGTGACACAGGTACTGCACAGACTCCCTGGTGAGGCAGTCAACTGCAGCACTTATTGACCAACAACTCCATGAAGGACACTCAAATACTGTACACCCTTGGTCTCCTTCTGTGCCTTTGGGCCCCCTGTACTGCTGGGTGTGGCCCAAGGTGCCTAAGCCTGCCATCCTGCCGCAGGGTCTTCCCTGGGTGCCACCGCACATTGATGCTGGAGTCTTTGCAGTTCCAGCTTTGTGACATGTAGAATAGTTGTATCCAATGCCTCCAAACGCATTTGACAAGGTACCGCATGGTAGGTAGTTGCAAAAGGTTAAATCTCACGGAATCCAGGGTGAGGTAGCCAAATGGATACAAAATTGGTTTGGCAACCGAAGCCAAAGGGTGGTTGTGGAGGGTTGTTTTTCAAACTGGAGGCCTGTGACCAGCGGTCTGCCTCAGGGATCGGTGCTGGGTCCACTGTTACTTCTTATATATATTAATAATTTGGAAGAGAATGTCGGGGGCATGGTTAGTAAGTTTGCAGATGACACCAAGATTGGTGGCATAGTGGATAGTGAAGAAGGTTATATAAGATTGTAACAGGATCTTGACCAATTGAGCCAGTGGGTTGTTGAATGGCAGATAAATGGAGTTTAATTTGGATAAATGTGAGGTGATGCATTTTGGCAGATCAAACCAGGGCAGGACCTACTCAGTTAATGGTAGGTTGGGAAGAGTTACAGAACAAAGAGATCTAGGAGTACAGGTTCATAGCTCCTTGAAGGTGGAGTTGCAGGTGGTGGACAGGATGATGAAGAAGGCATTCAGCATGCTAGGTTTTATTGGTCAGAATATTGAATACAGGAGCTGGGACGTTGTAAGTTGTACAAGACATTGGTAAGACTACACATGGAATACTGTGTTCAGCTCTGGTCACACTATTATCGGAAGGATATTGTTAAACTAGAAAGAGTGCAGATGAGATTTACGAAGATGCTACCAGGACTTGATGGCCTGAGTTATTAGAAGCTGGATAGGCTGGGACTTTTTTCCCTGGAGCGTAGGAAGCTTAGGGGTGATCTTACAGAAGTCTATAAAACATGAGGAGCATAGATAAGGTAGATAGTCAACACCTTTCCCAAAGGTAAAGTCTAGAACTAGAGGGCATAGGTTTAAGGTGAGAGGGGAGAGATACAAGAGAGACCAGAGAGGAAATTTCCTCACTTAGAGGGTGGCGAGCATTTGGAACGAGGTGCCAGAAGCAGTAGTGAGGCGGGTACAATTTTTTCCTTTAAAAAACAGTTGGACAGTTCCATGGGCAAGGTGGGTATCGAGGGATATGGGCCTAATGCGGGAAAGTGGGACAAGCTTAGTGATAGAAACTGGGCGGCATGGACAAACTGGTCTGAAGGGCCTGTTCCATGCTGTAAACATCTCTGACTGACTCTAAACTGCTGTAACACATTTTGGATTCTCAAGACAATGTAAATTCGTTTACAAATAACTTTGTTTTACAGGATTTCCTGGCATACCAAAATGATAATTACACAGATCACAAAAGGAGATTTATTGGTGTAAAGTGCTTCAAGCTTAATTAGGTAGATTAGGTAGATTGTCTCCAAGGCAGACCAACATGTCGAGAAAATCAGCCATAGATCACTGGTCCTGCCCTTTCCTCTCTGACCACCACTGAACGCTTTGCAGGAAGGTATGTTGCAGGAAGTAATCTGAATACCCGTGCAGCAACAATACCACTACACCACCGATCTGAGCTACAGGCGGAAATATATCCAAACAGGCTCTGTTAGCTCCCACATTCTCATGTGACATATGCATTTGAAGCATTCAGTTCAAGCATTTGAAAAGTTTATTTTTAAAAATTGTTGCACTTTGTGGGAAAGTTGAACTAAAAGTCTTTTTGAGTTTGACTACTACTTTTATATATTTTGAACCTGGGTTCAATTCGCCTTGGATGACTGCCTGTGCTGAGTTTGCACTTTCTTCCTGTGTCGACATGGGTCTCCTTCCGCAGTCCAAACGTTTGCAGGTTAGGTTGATTGGCCATGATAAATTGCCCCTTAGTGTCCAATGGTTAGGTGGGGTTGTAGGGATAGAGCAGGTTAGTGGACCTGGGTAGGATGCTCTTTTGGATGGTCAGTGCAGACTCAATGGACTGAATGGCCTCCTTCTGCACTTTAGGGATTCTATGATTCTATGAGCATGTTCGGAATAGTAAACTCTTTAATTAGAGAAATAGTGGGTCTGTAAACTAAACAAAGGGAAGGGAGGAGGCGATGTGTGATGGGGACGTGGTGTGAGGTACCGTGCTTAGGTGGATGTAGAAAATCAGTGGATAGAGTCAAGTCAGGAGAGAAAAATAGTAATAGAGGAAATGATGTTCGTGTGGGGTAGTGTGAGCCCACCAATGTCATCTTCAAGCAATAGAAAAAGCGGCAGCCATAGTTCTGTTGCTTATTCTTAGGTTCTGTATTAAGCCACTATATTTTTCAGCCTGCCTGTACTGAATTAGTGGAATTTTTATCAGCTACAGAGCTCAAAATGTCTCTGTGTCCTTTTATATGTTTTCCCCAGTTTCAGTCTCCCAGGAGTTTTGGTTTCCAATCTCAGTTTTAGTTTCCTTAGTCACTGGGAGTGTTAGTTTCCTCTTTTAATTTCCCTTTCTGGTTTCACTTTTCAGTTAGAGTCTGTTGCAAAAAATTAAAAGCTTTGAAGCCCTGGATCCCATTGCAATGAGCAAACCACCAGCTGCAAGTTCCCCTCCAAGTCATAAACCATCTGATTCCGGATACATCACTGTTTCTTCCCTGTTACTGAGTCAAAATCCTAGAATTCTTTCCCTAACAGCACTGTGGGTTTACCTGCATCACGTTGACTGCAAGGATTCAAGAAAACGGCTCACCCCCCTCCTTCTCAAAGGCAATTGGGAATGGCCAATACATGCTGACCTTGCTGACTCTCCTATTCACTGAATACATTTAAAAAAAAAAGTCAATGCAGTTGCTTCCTCCACCAAACCATGCACCACTTCCGGATCTCTCCCCCCCCCCCCCCCCCCCCCCCACCACCACCAGCTCCTATCCCCCTCCCCAATAGACTTAATCTCCAGTAGAAGCTAAATAACTCCAGGTTAAATTTCCAAAGCTATAGGACATTTTTACTGAATTATAATTAGCAAACACCCTGGGATGTCAAATTGACATTATCGACAATATTGAACCAAAGTGATTGAATCCCGCAGTTGGTATTTACATGGTTCCAATGGAAAAGAAGCTGTAATGGAATATTTAATCATTTGTGCCTATATGTACACTCATAACGTTTAATCTTAATTTAACCAGATTATTAGTCTACGATTTTTTTATTATTTGTCGTCAGCTTTGCATTTTTGGGAGTTGATCAGTGCATGTACTTGTTTAATTCAGCATGTGGAGTTAGAAAAGTTTCATGCTGTCTCCCCTGGAATAAAAATGATAGATTCCTGCACTGGGTTAAATCTACTTTTATAGTAGGACTGATAATCCTGAAAAAAATTGGCAAAAGGCACCTGTGGGAGTTTTGATCCATATTCACAAGTGGAGAATGGAAAAGGGTGTTTTTCTGTGTTATGTATTGAGGATATCGGTGCGTATGTTGAAAAGGTAGTATATTATCCCTGTGGTTCATGCCATGCATCATGTTTTATACTCATATAAATTTAAATTATTCTGGTCAGATTTATCAAACAAGATCCACCCTCTATAAATTATCTTAATTATTTTAATTAATTTACCCTTCGGTATTGAAATAGCATTTAATATGAGGGCAGTGTGAAGTGGCAGTAATTACTACTGGTGCTGGGTTACTGTTGATGTTAACAATCAGCAATAAACATTCTTGCATATTACCATTTACAGGATGACACATTCTCTGTGAAAAATATAACACATCCGTCTTAAGCTGTTGAACTAGTGGTTCAAAGATTGATAACTGCAGCAAGTTAAGCATAGCCTTATTGTATTGCAGGCTTTTCATTCTGTTTGTCCCACCAGGAGGGAGTTCTGAGAATGTGCATCTACACATAATAAAGCTATTCAAATTCAGCTCCATTGTACACTGAAATTATATTCAACATGGTGTCAAACCCAAGAGGTGTGAGTTGGCATGGTGGCAGACATTTTGTAACCGGGGTTGGACGGGTCACTCGCTCACTCGCTCACTCTCTCCCTACCCCCCCCCCCCCCACTCCCACTTCCCCCCCCCTCCATCTCACCCACTCCCCCCTCCGTTTCCCCCACTCCCCCCTCAGTCTCCCCCACTCCCCCCTCAGTCTCCCCCACTCCCCCCTCCGTCTCCCCCACTTCCCCCTCCGTCTCCCCCACTCCCCCCTCCGTCTCCCCCACCCCCCCTCTGTCTCCCCCATTCCCCCCCTCCGTCCCCCACACTCCCCCCTCCGTCTCCCCCACCCCCCACTCCCCCCTCCGTCTCCCCCACTCCCCCCTCAGTCTCCCCACTCCCCCCTCCGTCTCCCCCTCTCCCCCCCTCCATCTCCCCCACTCCCCCCTCAGTCTCCCCCACTCCCCCCCTCAGTCTCCTCCACTCCCCCCTCAGTCTCCCCCACTCCCCCCTCCGTCTCCCCCACTCCCCCCTCCGTCTCGGAATGCGGAATATTTGGCTAATGGTAAAATTCTTGGTAGTGTGGATGAGCAGAGGGATCTCGGTGTCCATGTACATAGATCCCTGAAAGTTGCCACCCAGGTTGATAGGGTTGTGAAGAAGGCCTATGGTGTGTTGGCCTTTATTGGTAGAGGGATTGAGTTCCGGAGCCATGAGGTCATGTTGCAGTTGTACAAAACTCTAGTACGGCCGCATTTGGAGTATTGCGTACAGTTCTGGTCGCCTCATTATAGGAAGGACGTGGAAGCTTTGGAACGGGTGCAGAGGAGATTTACCAGGATGTTGCCTGGTATGGAGGGAAAATCTTATGAGGAAAGGCTGATGGACTTGAGGTTGTTTTCGTTAGAGAGAAGAAGGTTAAGAGGTGACTTAATAGAGGCATACAAAATGATCAGAGGGTTAGATAGGGTGGACAGCGAGAGCCTTCTCCCGTGGATGGAGGTGGCTAGCACGAGGGGACATAGCCTTAAATTGAGGGGTAATAGATATAGGACAGAGGTCAGAGGTGGGTTTTTATGCAAAGAGTGGTGAGGCCGCGGTGTGCCCTACCTGCAACAGTAGTGAACTCGCCAACATTGAGGGCATTTAAAAGTTTATTGGATAAGCATATGGATGATAATGGCATAGTGTAGGTTCGATGGCCTTTAGTTTTTGACTTCCCATGTCGGTGCAACATCGTGGGCCGAAGGGCCTGTACTGCGCTGTATCGTTCTATGTTCTATGTCTCACCCACTCCCCCCTCTGTCTCCCCCACTCCCCCCTCTGTCTCCCCCACTCCCCCCTCAGTCTCCCACACTCCCCCCTCCATCTCCCCCACTCCCCACTCCCCCCTCCGTCTCCCCCACTCCCCCCTCAGTCTCCTCCACTCCCCCCATATCCCCCATTCCCCCACTCCCCCCTCCATCTCCCCCACTCCCCCCCTCTGTCTCCTACACTCCCCCCTCCGTCTCCCCCACTCCCCCCCTCCGTCTCCTCCCCTCCCCCCCCTCAGTCTCCCCCTCTCCCCCCCGCTCTGGACCCCCCTCCCGTTCTTGGGGATGCCTTCCCCATTGTGGCCAGACTCCAGCAGTGCGCTGAGCGGTGCGCTGAGCGGTGCGCTCACCTCCTCGAAGCTCTCGTCAGCCAGCACGACTGGTTGACAAACTTGAAAAGCAGGTGTGTTGGCTGGCGTGAAAACAGTGTGTGATGACGTCGGGACTTCGGCCCATCCGGGCTGGAGAATAGCGGGGGGCCAATAAGTTGCGATTCTGGTCGTGTCGGGGGGGCTTTCGAGGCCTTTGCCGGGAATGCCGACGTGTAGTTTGTGCGGGATTCGGAGAATAGCGGGAGGGCGTCGGACCGGCGTCGCCGTGAAAATATGCGCGGTCCGCTATTCTCCGAACCGGCGTGAGTGCGGAGAATCGCGCCCTGCATTTAAGAAGCCGGAGGAAGGGCAAACCGAGGTAGATATTCAAGCAGTAAGAGCGCAACAAAACCCCGCATGGGTAAATGAGGGAAGAGCAGCCCCCCACAGAAGTCACAGGAATGTTTTAACTGCGGACAGTTAGGGCATTTTGCTAGGGAATGCAATGCACCACAAAAACCTCAGAGAGGCCAGCAGACATGCACTCTGAGCAGGAACAAAGCAAAGCCTATTCATAGCATAGGGACGCAGTCAGGACAGATCAATGTGGATGGAACGAACTGACGGTGTTCGGGCTCCTCCAGTTGGGTCTGTGACACCCTCTGGGACAGATCCGGATGACCGGTAGTCATAGCGAAAATTCGGGGACAGCCCATAGAGTTACCCTGGGACACAGGAGGGTCCCGCATGACCATTAATTCCTCCACTACACCACAGGCAAACACGTGGCCCACTACAGCCACAATAACACTCAGCGGCTTTACAGGACACTCACAGCAAGGAACGATTACAGCCCCTGTACCAATTCAGATAGGGAACATCTCCACCAGACACCCCGTTGTTTTCGTGGATCTGCCCCACACAGCAGAACATATACTCGGCATTGATTTTATGAATGCACACAGCCTGTTGTTCGACCCAGTCAATCAGTGTGTCTGGCGAATGGCAAGGTCTGAAAGAGCACCCGCAACGCTCACAGTAGGTGAGTAGAAAATAGGATTAGCGCAGTCGGCGACTATTGCTTTGACCCGACCACGCTCAGCACGGACAAACAGGTTAGGGCAGTTTTAAACAAACACAGGACAGCATTTGCCAGTCACAGGCACGACTGCGGCAGGATGACTGGACCAGTTCAGATTACAGGACCTGACCCGAGACCACAAAGACAGTACAGATTTCCCCTGGAAGCGGAGGGAGAAATCGGAAAGGTAATAGAGAGCTTATTAGAGCAGGGCGTACTAAGGACAGTAGCCTCGACTAATAATGCCCCAATTTGGCCAGTGAGGAAGCCTGACGGATCATGGCGTCTGACCATTGATTATCGGGAACTCAATAAAGTCAACCCTGCAGTAGCCCCCACGGTAGCAACGAGTCCCGAGACAATGCTCAAGCAGGGACTCAACTCCACGTATTTTACGGTTTTGGACATTAGCAACGGCTTCTGGTCAATCCCATTGGCGAAGGTGTGCCAGTACAAATTTGAATTTACTTTTAAAGGTCAGCAGTACACGTGGACATGCCTCCCACAAGGATTCCACAACTCCCCCTCCATTTTCCACCTACAGCTGGCAAATGGACTATCAAAATTTTCCCGACCCGAATGTCTCGTACAGTATGTGGACAACCTTTTACTGCAGACAAACACCAAGGCAGAGCACATCACGCTTCTGTCTGAACTCCTGGAACTTCTGAAAACAATCAGATGTAAAGTAAACCCCAGAAAGGCCCAAATATTGGAGAGTAAAGTGATGTATTTGGGTACAGTCATTAGGTACGGCAAACGCGAGATCAAGTTCAAAAGAATTGACTCGATCGTCAAATTGCCCCTTACCCAAAATGTTTGAGCCCTCCGGTCATTTTTAGGACTGGTTAGGTACTGTCGGAACCATATTGACGGTTTTGCGACAAAAGCAGCCTCCCTTTCAGACCTCCTTATGAAAGGAGACCCATGGGAATAGCTTCCGCTGCAGACAGAGGCTGTGGAAGATTTAAAGAAAGCCCTTAGCGCAGCCCCTGCACTACAAGTTCCAGACCCGCTTTCCCCCTATGCAATTGAGGTAGCTAGCACAGATCTGACCCTCTCGGTCATGCTCCTTCAGGAACGGCACGAGCAGCTACGACCAGTGACTTATGCCTCCCGACTTTTAGACCCAGTTGAGAAAGGATTTTCAGCCTGCGAAAGGCACCTACTTGCAGTATTCTGGGCAGTACAGTAGTTTTCGTACATTACCGGACATAACCATTCTGACCGAACACTGCCCCACACAGCTTCTACTGGATGGACGACTGAAGGACGGTTCAGTTAGCCAAATTAGAGGAGCTAGGTGGACACTTCTTTTACAGGGATGGGACATCACAGTTAAAAGGACTAAGACACACACCTTCTTAGCAGACAACCTCCAATACCCAGGACAACCCCATGATTGCGAGATAATAGCCCCCCTCCACAACACAGGACCCTTCATTGCAAAGACGCCCCCCAGGAAGATAGGAAGTTCAACGCAAAGCCCCCAGCAGACAGACACGTGTGCCCCCTTGAAAATTTATGTGGATGGTTCATCCACTGATTTAAATGGTGAGCGCATTACAGGATGTGGCATCTATGTAGAGGATGCGCAGGGACGTGCATTAGAAGAGATAGCTTTAAAGTTACCCGGTCACTTAGGCACGCAGGAAGCAGAGCTCGCGGCCATAGCATATACAGTGGACCACCCAGCTTCGTTCCCCAGCCCAGCAGATATATATTCTGATAGTCTATATGTCTGCATCAGTTTGATGGATTTTCTACCCCTGTGGAAGACAAGAGGTTTTGTTTCCGCAGATGGAAAGCCCCTTCCATCAGCCCCATTGCTCCGCCATATCCTAGAACAGGCAAAGGATAGGATATACAGGATAATTAAAGTAAGAAGTCATCATCGGTCATCCCCCCCTGGAAATGTGAAAGCCGACGCACTAGCAAAAGCAGGTTCCAGGCACGGACATTTTTGGACACCCCCAGCTAGAGCCCCTGTGAGTTCAGTTCAGGTCTCACAGACAAACATTGAGGATCTAGTACGGGCACAAAGACAGGACAGCAATCTCAGGGAGATTTTGAGAGGAAAAATTTCAGCCCCATATGACAAATTCAGACACGCTCTGACCACGCATGATGGTGTGGTGTTGAAAGATAAACTGTATGTGGTTCCTGAGAAGGACAGGAATCAAATGATTGCCTTATTCCATGACAGTCATGAACATCAAGGGATAGACCACACCACAGCCCACCTGAGACAGCTCTGTTGGTGGCCAAATCTGAGAGAGGACGTAACACATTACATCGAAAATTGTTTGATTTGTGCACAGAATAACCCTGAGAGGTATTTGAAGGAGGCACAGCTCAGTCACACTCGCCCCGCTAATGGTGTAGCCACCTAAGATGGACACTGGGCTAACAAAATGGAGAACTGCTAGGACTGCAGGGAGAAAGCAGTTTAGCCAAGACAAGCAGTCTGCAAAGACTGATTAGCATTTTGCACGCAGCAAAACTAGTTTCTGGCCAGGTGGAAGATCTCAACCAAAGGTGTTAATAGCAAAACGCTTTGCATATTAATGAGGCAATCCAGATCTGGGCACACACAATAGCAACATTTGGTTTTGAATAGATACTTTAAGTAAAGGCCCAGACAAAACGGCACCAAAAGTATCCATCTCAAAAGATCCTAGAGACCGCCCCACCCATCGAGAAGGGACCCTCAGATTGGGGAATTAATGAGACATCGATTGAAAATTGATCCAATCAATGCATGGAAGGTAAAGCCCGCCCCGAAAAGGCACGGACATTGGGGACCACTATAAAGATAGACCCCCACACATGGTCCGGTCTGTTTGTGCTCCAGCTTGATGTGTTTTGCTCCGGCTCCGCTGTTTTGTGCTCCGGCTTGGACTGCTGTTTTGACTTCGACCCAGATCTGCTGTTGTATCCTGACTCCGACTCCAGCCGTTGATACTGCCTTCCATCACCAGCCGTTGAGCACCAGCCATCGTTCAGTAAGTCCCAAAACGACGCTCGCTACGTGAACTTATACAGTACTCTTCTAAGAACGAACAGAAGGTGCAGCTAAGAAAGGACCAAAGGCCTTGTCCCCTGACCTTGCTGGTTTCCACTGAGATAAGTATTTAGTCGTTTAATAGTAGAAATAGGTATTAGTCTTTAGCGTGTGCATGCGTATTTATTATATTTGTATAATAAATATTGATCGTTGGAACTTACTAATCGGTGTATAGTTTTATTACTTTGAACCTGACCTTGGAATATTTGTGAGGTGTTTATATGACACCTGGCGACTCCCGAGCTGAAAATACACATACAGAGCCTAGCAGTGTTAAGCACACGGCCTTTAAACGGAGGCGTGTTAATACACTCCAATAAACGCGTATTACACTCAAGTAAAACGTGCAACAATGGCCCCTGGACAGACCTCCAGATTGATTTTATTGGTCCATTGCCCCCTTGCAGGAATGGCTATAAATACGTTTTGGTGGTCATTTGGACATTTACGAAATGGGTAGAGGCTTTCCCATCTCGAACTAACACAACCAAAACAACCGCAAAGATCCTGACACACCACATCTTTACTAGATGGGGACTCCCCAGAAGTATTGAGTCGGACCAGGGATCTAATTTTACAGGACGGGTCATGAAGAACGTCCTGACCATATTCGGCATTAAACAGAATTTCCACATTGCGTACCACCCCCAGTCCAGCGGTATAGTGGAACGCATGAATCGGACTCTAAAATCGACCCTTAGAAAGATGGTCCAGGAAAATAATACGACTTGGGATTCGGTGCTCCCATTCGCACTTACGTTTTTAAGGAACACTGTTTCAGCTTCAATAGGTTTCACCCCACACACACTCATGACCGGACGCCCCATGAAAGGTTCTGAATTCCTTTTAGGACTCGATATGACCAGCCCAGAAGTGACAGCCCTCACACACGAGACAGCAGTCAAACATTTAGTGGAAAATGTAAGATCGGCTCAGTTAACAGCCGCAGTTAAATTGGGAAAGAAAAAGAAACAGAGCAAGGCTTGTTTCGACAGAACAGTACATTCCACAGAGTTTCAGGTTGGACAGCAGGTAATGTTGTCTGTTTATAATCCCAGCACGTTTTTGGCCCCAAGATATTCAGGTCCGTACTCAATTGCGGACAAAGACAGCCCTTCAGTATATAAAATAACGTACCCCAATGGGAAGACTGCCTGGCTCCATATCAATCAGTTAAAGGCATATTGAACACAGTCCAACCACACACACCATGTCCTGCTAGACGCAGCAGAACACCACGCCCCGCCCACAAGAGACGCATTTCCACCTTCCCCCTCACAGACCAGCACTTCATCGGACTCGACCTCGACTCCGCCCATTGACTTCAGACCACGCCCCGAAACGCCCACAAGCTGCCACAGCAGAGGCAGCGACTGTGACTTTGAAGACAGCCACAGCACGCCTCCCTACTGCCCTGATACAACAGACCCCACACACACCGACTACGAACCCGACTCCAGTGATCCTTTTAAGATCATATACATAAAGGCCCCAGACCCAGAACTCCCGCCCCACACTGACGACCCCACTTTCGCTCATTCAATTTCTGACAACACTCATTGGCACCGCGACAATTCTTCCAGGCTCGTCTGGAACGACGAGATGGACCCCGTTCACACAATGCAACCATAGCACGCCTGATCCATACAAGGGTATGGGATCCGGGAGAAGAGGATGACTTTAAGTCTGACTCCCGACACGGCAACCCCTTTGCGACCCTGTTCGCAGAAGATAATGATTGCGGTGTCCAGATGATGTAAAAAGAGGAACTCCTTGAGAGATAAATGGTGTCCTTTTCTGATGGAACCTGCTGTATGTTTGTTGCATGTTTGTTTGTTTGTGTTTTGTTTGTTTTCCAGCAACAGTAGCTCTGCGGCCACACGCACAGTTTGTCCGCCGATACCTAAGAGAACTTGCCAGGCTTCCTGGTCAGCTAGGACAGCTGAGAGCTTGCCCAGACCCCACTCCATAACTGCTCCTGTTTGGAGGACAGAAGAGGCAACCCCCATGATGACTACATTCTTGTCCGTTCGTCTCAGGTAATAGTAATCTTTATTAATGTCACAAGTAGGCTTGCATTAAGACGGCAGTGAGGTTACTGTGAAAATCTCCAAGTCACCACGCTCCGGCGCCTATTTGGATACATTGAGAGAAAATTCATAATGTCCAATTCACCTAACAAGCACATCTTTCAGGACATTGTGGGAGAAAACCGGAGCACCCAGAGGAGACGCTCGCAGACACGGGGAGAATGTGCAGACTCCGCACAGACAGTGACCCAAACCAGGAATCAAACCCGGGTCCCTGGCGCTGTGAAGCAACAGTGCTAACCTCTGTGTGACCGTGCCGCCCATAAGGGATTGTTGTCTGAAGGGGTGTTTATGTTTGAGTCAAACCAAGGGGAAAGTCTTGTTGAGGAACTTGCCAGAGAGTAGAGGTATTTTTAAGTGATCAATGTTTGTAATTAGATTTGATATTAGAAATAAGGGTCTGGATTCTCTGGTTTTATCTTCCCGCTGCCTGTCAATGGGATTTCCCATTGTAACCACCTGACACTGCCGGGAACTCTGTGGGCGTGGGTGTGGGTGGGAAAAATGAATCGCAATGACTGGAGAATTCCGGCCAAGGTATGGAATAACATGAGTTCAATTTAGTGTTTCTGTGTAAGAAAGGATAAAACTCTAGTTAGATTCGTGTTGAACAAAGGTTCTTGCGTGAATGGGGTTTTTTGATTTCATTTTAAGCTGTGCGTTTATTGTGCTGAGAGAGTTTATGGCGTGAAAAGTAAGTAAGTGATTGGAGAGAGAATGAACTGTTGATAAACAACCAGGGGCCACCCTAAGGGGAAAAGACGGTTTTTAGTTTAATCTGAACTCATAGCAGATGTAACTGGGAAGCTAGAGAGAGAGAGATCAGCTCTTTCTCAGCTCTGCTATAAGCAGGAAGAGCTTAGCAATTATACAGGGACAGCTCTCACAGCCTTGCTTGAAGGAGGAAAGCCTTGCCATGGAATAATGGGTGAGAAAGCACGTCCCACAGAAACTAAAGGACAGTTAGTTCTAGAAACTGGAGAATTAAGAGAAGTTTCTCGGAAGGTTGAAGTAAAAAGTAATTCAGGAACTGAAATTGGAACAGAGTACTGTCCACTGAAGTAAAAGACAGAATGGGAAAAGGCATACAGGGGTCTTAACAGCTTATTCTGTAAGGCTCATTTCAACAATGTAATCTTGAGTGTTTAAGATTTATTTTCTGTGACCTCATGTGTTCATTTATGTGTGGATGCCTGAGAGATCCCGCAGAGTTCCCCAGTGGAGTCCTGGAAGAAGCCAGTGGTATAGAAGTTGAGTGCGGCTGTGACTTTCACAGCCACTGGTCAAGGAGGTCTTCCAAGTCCTTATGATGCCAAATAATGCAGAACGTGACAAAAATGTACAACCAGATCCATGGACATGCGGAGTCACCAGCAACACTGGCTTTCGGTAGGCCCTAGTTGTAGCAATACACCTATGCGCGATGTTACTGCTTCCCTGGACCTCCACAGCCAGAGGGGCACCGCTGGGCCTTGGTGTTGACAGTTTTGCTCTTTGTCAAGCCAGCCTCCCTTTCGCACTCGTGTACCTCTTTCATCTCTGTCTGCATTTATTCAAGCAGCCATGAATGCAGGCTCCATCTTACTGGTGGTTTTCCAGTGCTGTAGTTTAAATATGAAAAAGACAGGGGTCAGGACTCATCCGCAATATTACACTTTTGCCAGCGACTCATGAGCGACTGCGGGTGTCATGTACGTGGTTCCCATGTCGCCAAACGCTTGCCTTGAGCTGACCCAGGTCATGCCCCTATTCCAAATCAGGTTACTAATATGAGATTGCCTTGGCCAGGCGATTGGATATGCTGCCTTCAGCCCCAACGCAGGCATCCTCACTGATAGCAGTGTTTGGAATAGACATGAGCATGACCTTCTACAGGGATTGCGCTAAGTTTTCAGGGGTGGCAGGCTGGTCTTCTGGGGACTGTCCAGTGCCAAGATTGCAGGGCAATTCAGAATCTTTTCCGTCTGCTCCACTGCACTTAACTTCAGCACTGCTATGAGGAAATGGCACGCGGGGTGAAACCTTAGGAGATCAATTGCTGCCAGTTTGTGCAATTGGTGCTGCTGGGATGCAGATCATTGCCTCAGATTTGTAATTTATTGCAATGCCATTGAGAGGCCACTCATATCTCTCAGCTGTGTCTGCATACTCATGTGGGAATTCACAATTCAGTTGCTTGGTCCTCTAGTCAGCCCCCCACTGCAGTCAGCTGAAATCCAGGACACCTGCGGGGACCCCCAGCAGGGTTTGGTCTCATGATTCTTTTAATCTGTGCAATCATGACTATAGTGAAGTGTTGGTGAGCCCTAAATGCTAGACCAGGTTTTAACCACCCTACCCGATAACCCTACCAGCTTTGTCACTGATGAAGTGACCCTTCAGATCACCTTCCCTTGTAGACCTCTCGCTCCTCCTCAGACACTCTGAGGTAGAGTCTCCACCTCAGCCCTCAGCATCACAAGCTCACTCCCCCTGGTAAATAGGTAACCTCCAGGCCTAATGGCACTATCCCCACTCCACCCCTTTGCAAAGCCAGCCCTGGCACTGGGGCTTCCAAACATGCCTCAGGGCATTCCCCCCCGCAAAGCCAGCCCTGTCCCTCAAGCCTTTGAGATGACAGCTCAACCTTACCAGTGGCCAAGTGGGTTGAGATTATCATGCTAGTCCCCGTGACAGTGATGTTGCGCTGCCACTGAATTGCTGCTCAACGCATGGTAGGCGAACTGCCCTCAAATGAAGGACCAAAGTGAAGGGTGCCATGCTAACGGCTTTTGCCATATTGTGGAAGACGTCGGCATTATTGCGCTTTAACATGATCCAGTGCATGGGGGGATTTTGTGAGTAGCATTAATACTGAGATGTAAATGTATAGTGTTATAACAGCCTGGGCTAGTGCGCTATCAATTCCAGCCCCACTTGATTCAGAATCGCAACGTGGGTGAAATTAGATTTTATATTAATACCCGTGGCTTTGGTTGAGTTAAATTGATCAGTCACCATGTTTGCGAAATTTAAACACGAGTGCCTTTTTATTATTCAGAGCAATTATAATTAAAGAGGCAAATATAAATACAACTGGCTATCCACTATCTGATTCCCAATCACCCTTTCTATCTACATCCACTGTCTACCCAAATACACACACACACATCGCACAGAAGGGAAGGGTGGTGGAAAGGAAAGAAAAATTAGAATGAATAAAAGGATAAAGATCTTTGATTCAGATGGATGTCTTCCAGTTGGTTTTTTTCTCAAGGTTAGGCCTTAAATTGAGTACTTTCTTTTCCTTCAGCTTGTAATGATCTTCACTGCAGACTCACAGAGACAGCAGGTAACTGGCAGCAAAGAGAGGGAGAAAACACAGCTTCTCTTCCTTCAAGGGTCGAGAGGCTGCTCTGGATAATTTCTCTGTAGATTTGCTGCTCTGGCTATTTTCTCTGTAGATTTAGGATCTTTTCAAAGCTACAGCAAAGATGTGCCAGGCACTCACTGGTTTTAGAACAATACAGCAGTTATTTAATCATGGAGAGAGTGTTCCTCCTCCTTCCAAGGTTTAATCAATCTGCCAATCTTTCAGAAAGCACCATGCAGGAACAAATCACTGACTGTTGTCAGGCACAACACTCTGCCTGGCCAACCCACAGGTTGCCAGTCAATCAATCGAATCAACTTCCTCCAAAGCTGGTTCCTGAGATTCACTTGGCACTGATGAGTCTGACTTCTCCCCTCCAAAATACAAAGCTGAGCAACATACTGTCCTGGCAAGCACTCTACTGCTTAAAGGTGCATTCCGATTATGGGGTCCACGGACCAATAATAAAAAAATGAAAACAAAAGAAATAGGAAAAAGGGAAATAAACAGGAAGGACTCCTACAATGGAAGTGATGTTCTCAATGTGGCATTGTGGGAAATGTAACCCGCTATTGACGGGAGGAATGAACGATCGGTGGACGACATAAACCAATTTTTGTTATCCCATGAGATATTCCACTCCCACTCACCATGACGCCCATTGCAAACAGGCGCAGACTAATTACTCACTTAAATATGCCAATTGGATCAAGGCCATTGAGGTTGGGCGGGCACGACAAGGTTGGTAGATCGCGCCCTAAGTGTGGGATAGACCGGGGAGAAACTCCCCAAGGCCCCAAAAAATGACCTGGTGTGGGTAAATACCAGTGTTGATTTGACTGAAAAAATGGCTAAACCCGCCCAAAATGATACTTAATATTTTTTGTTTAATTGAGCCCCAGGTCTACAGCAAGAAGATTGGCGTCATTTTCTGCAAGTTAAAATTCACGATACACACTTCGATAAAACATGTGTACTGCCGTCCTGGATGTGTCTGAACTTGTTCTGCAACAGTAGCATTCACATTTTCAAGCATCTTGATCAATGGCTACACCTTGTGCCTTTGGGCTTGAGGAGAGAGCCCAGAATGCATAGGGAACTTAGGTAATATGCAATTTGCAGTTTGCAAGCTCAGCTCCTCAGCTTATCCTTTCAAGAAGTGAGGTGTTATTTGTCAAACTGCTTATCTGAAAGAAATCACTGTCGTAGTTCCTTCTGTTTCTTTTGAGATATCACCTGTGAAAAGAAAACAGTAATCTTATTCAGTCATAATTGCCTGTATTGTATGTACATGCCTATGTATGATACACAACAATGTAACCAAAAGAAGGCTGTGAATAAACTAATATTTGTGGGATTGGGCCTTGTCCAACCAGAAGAGGTAGATTTTGATCACTATGTCTTTGTGGGGTGGCTGTTTATTTAGGTATCTACAAGGAAGTGGCAAAAGTGAACATCTAAATCAACTATATTTTTATCTTACAGATACGTAAGGATAGAAATTATTTTAAGGCTACTTTAGGCCCAGGCTTGGCAATGCATGAGCAACACAGACAGAAACAGAATGGCCAAGGCTGGCCCAAACTTCGAAACATTCCAAACGGGCTGATATCGCTTGTGACATTTGTGACATCGTTTGGTCACGGTGATTGTAGCTGTCAGAAGTCCCAGGTAGTTGGGAGGACTCTTGGCAATACATCAATATTTATTCAAAAATGTATCCACCTTTCTGGTCGCTGTCAATTGTTTTGTTGCATCCATATCAAAGACATCTGAGCAGAAGGGAGGGCTCCAATTTTCCTGAGGAGTCCGAAAACAGGCCCTGGGCCTCTCACTAGCATAGGTAGTCTAGGTAAGTAGCCTCACACTTATTTTATGTGCCCATCCTGAAACACTTAACTTAGTCTGTGAAATTGGTCATTCCTGTTTTCTGTCTTCAAAATGTGCACAGTGATGGCCAACGTCTAACAGGTGAAGTGCGTTCTTGATTTCTCATGTGCGCCTGTTGTCTTTCCATTGTTTTTATAAAATGTTCATCAAAATCAGGGGAGTTCTATAGATAGTCAGGGATGAATTAGATCTTTAACTCAGGGGAGATCCATAGATAGGGATGAATTAGACAGATCTTTAACAGGGGAGTCAAGGATTATGTGGCAGATGGGAAAGTGGAGTTGAGGCCACAACCCATGATTGTGAACAGCTCTGATTTTATCCAATTGGGAAGCAAGCTCAAATGGCCAAATAGCCTACTTCTGTTCCTAATTCTTGTGTACTTCTGTGTTACATCATTTAACTGCAGCAGTTAAAGGTACTTTCCTTGGATTGCCACGTTGCCATGGTGAAGAGGCTTGACCATTCTGTTGATCCCGACAGCAATGTCGTTGGGAGTCTTAAGCTCCTGGCAGGGTCACCCATGACAGTAAAGTTGGAGGCAGAGCCCAATCCAAAAAAGTCCCCAATGGCAGATCAGGCAGAAGAGACCCCCTACCATTGTGAGCAGGACTCCTGGCAGTGTGGACTCCAGAGCCGAGTTATCAAACCTGTTATATTGTATTCTGTGCCTGTTACTTACCTGCCTTTGCTTTCATCATTAAACCCCTTGTTAACTATCGGAACCTTCCAGTGTCTGTCTCGAACCACCGAAGGAGTGTTGCTGGAGAGTTGTATTCTCATATCAGACACACACACTAACACACATCCCCCATCTCTCTCTCTCTCTCTCCCTCTCACACACAAACATACACTTCTCTCTCTCACTCACATGCACTTCTCTCTCTCTCTCTCTCGCTCTCTGTCTCTCTCACATTTGTCACATTTATTGCTCTGCCTGAGGATGACGTTGTTGTCTTATTTTTGTTCTGTATTTCCCCTTCAATTATTACACCTTCTTAGCTAACACTCTGGTTCCCACGCCCCTGCCATACTAATTTAAGTCATCCCGAGTGACTGACAAACATCCCAGCCAGGATATTGGTGCCCTTCCAGTTTAGATGCAGCCCATTGTTCTTTTACAGGTCCCATAAAAGCAAAAGGAAAAGCACGCAAAGTGGCGAGAATTAGTAGGAAGCCAGAGGATTAGGAAGCCTATAAAAGCGAGCAGAGGAAAACTAAAAAAGCAATAAGGGGGGAGAAGATGAAATATGAGTGCTAGCTAGTAATATAAAAGAAGATAGAAAGAGTTTTTTTCAATATATAAAAGGTAAGAGAGAGGCAAAAATAGACATTTGACCACTGTAAAATGTGGCTGGAGAAGTAATAATAAGAAACAAAGAAATGGCAGAGGAACTGAATAGTTACTTTGCATCAGTCTTCACGGTGGTAGACTATAGCTCCACCAACCACACCATAATCCCAACCAAGCTCATATCAAAGCTCCAAAACCTAAGACTTGGCTCCTCACTCTACAACTAGGTCCTGGACTTTCTGAACCACAGACCATAATCAGTAAGAATAAACAACAACACCACCTCCATGATAGTCCTCGAAATCTAGTGAAGTAGTGCAACGATAACAATCTATCCCTCAATGCCAGCAAAACTAAAGAGCTGGTCATTGACTTCAGGAAGCAAAATACTGTACACACCCCTGTCTGCATCAATGGTGCCGAGGTGGAGATGTTTAACAGCTTCAAATTCCTAGGGGTATACATCGGCAAAAATCTGTCCTGGTCCACCCATGTCGACTCTGCCACCAAGAAAGCACAACGCCTATGCTTCCTCAGGTAACTAAGGCATGTCATTATCAGCCTCCCCAAACAGACGCCGGAATGAGGCGACTATGGGCTTCTCACAGTAACTTCATTGAAGCCTGCTTGTGACAATAAGCGATCATTATTAGATCCACAGTGACTCTTACCAACTTTACTTGATGCACCATAGAAAGCATCCTATCTGGCTGCATCACAGCCTGTTATGGCAACTCCTCGGCCCATCACCGCAAGAAACTTTAGAGAGTCGTGAACACCGCCCAGTGCATCACACAAACCTGCCTCCCATCCATTGACTCCATCTACACCTCCCGCTGTCTGGGGAAAGCGGGAAGCATAATCAAAGACTCCTCCCACCCGGCTTATTCACTCTTCCAACTTCTTCCATCGATCAGGAGATACAAAAGTCTGAGAACACGCACGAACAGACTCAAAACAGGCTCTTCCCTGCTGTTACCAGACTCCTAAATTACCCTCTTATGGATTGACCTGATTAATACTACACTCCTGTATGCTTCTCCTGATGTGGGTGTCTATGTATTTACATTGTGTACCTTGTGTGCCCTATTATGTATTTTCTTTTTATTATATTTTAATGTACTAAATAATCTGTTTGAACTGCTCACCGAAATATACTTTTCACTGTACCTTGGTACATGTGACAATAAACAAATCCAATCCAATCCAACCACTGGGATTCCAGAGCTCCAGGATAATCAGGTGGCAGAGGTGATTGCAGTGACCATCACTAAGGAGAAGGTTCTGGAGAAACGGAAAGATCTGAAGGTGGATAAATCACCTGGACCAGTTGGACCACACCCCAGGGTTCTAAAAGAGATAGCTCAGGAGATTGTGGCGACATTGGTGATGATCTTTCAGGAATCACTGGAGGCAGGAAGGGTCCCAGAGGACTGGAAAGTGGCTAATGTAACACCATTGTTTAAGAATTGAGGTATCGACTATTTTCTAAATGGGGAAATGCTTAGCAAATCAGAAGCACAAGGATTCAGTCGGCAGTTAGGAAGGCAAATGCAATGTTAGCATTCAATTTGGGAGGGCTAGACTACAAGACCCGGGATGTCCTGCTGAGGCTGTATAAGGCTCTGATCAGACCCCATTTGGAGTATTCTGAGCAGTTTTGGGCCCCGTACCTAAGGAAGGCTGTGCTGGCCTTGGAAAGTGTCCAGAGAAGGTTCATAAGAATGACCCTGGAATGAAGCGCTTATTGTATGAGGAACGGTTGAGGACTCTGGGTCTGTACTCATTGGAGTTTAGTAAGAAGTCTTACAACACCAGGTTAAAGTCCAACATGTTCATTTCAAACACTAGCTTTCGGAGCATTGCTCCTTCACCTGAGACTTCTTACTGTGATCACCCCAGTCCAACGCCGGCATCTCCACATCAATGGAGTTTAGAAAGAGGAGGAGGGATCTTATCGAAACTTACAAGATACTGCGAGGCCTGGATATAGTGGACGTGGAGAGGATGTTTCCACTTGTAGCAAAAACTAGAACCAGGAGATACAATCTCAGACCAAAGGGGCGACACTTTAAAACAGAGATGAGGAGGAATTTCTTCAGTCAGAGGGTGGTGAATCTGTGGAACTCCTTACCGCAGAAGGCTGTGGAGGCCAAATCGCTGAGTGTCTTTAAGACAGAGATAGATAGGTTCTTGATTACTAAGGGGATCAGGGGTTATGGGGAGAAGTTATGGAGACGATAAAAATATCAGCCACAGACAGGCTGATCAGTGGCAAATGGAATTCAATCGGATAATTGTGAAGTGATACATTTGGGTGAGACAAACAAGCAAGGGAATACATGATAAACGGCAGGATCCTGGGAAGCACCGAGGATTGGATGGACCTTGACGTACATATACTCTGGTCCCTTAAGGTAACAGAGCAGGTAGGTACAGTGGTGAAGAAGTATTAACACACATTCTGGGCTATATTGTCCAATTAAGTCAGAGGTGGAGGCAGTGGTGTAAAGGTACTGACATTAAATAGACACAGAACATACAGTGCAGAAGGAGGCCATTTGGCCCATTGAGTCTGCAATGACCCACTTAAGCCCTCACTTCCACCCTATCCCCATAACCCAATAACCCCTCCTAACCTTTTTGGTCACTAAGGGCAATTTTTCATGGCCAATCCACCTAACCTGCACGTTTTTGGACTGTGGGAGGAAACTGAAGCACCCGGAGGGAACCCACACAGACACGGGGGGAATGTGCAGACTCCACACAGACAGTGACCCAGTGGGGAATCGAACCTGGAACCCTGGCGCCGTGAAGCCACAGCACTATCCACTTGTGCTACTGTGCTGCCCTGGTACCGTGCCATACTGGATTAGTGACCCAGGTTCATGCTCTGAGGGACTGGCTTCGAATCTCACCATGGAAGATGGTGAAATTTGAATTCCAATAAAAATCTGAAAGGCCCACTTATGTGTGACAAGTCTTTGTGCCTCACACTGCCATTATATTGTATGGTTCAAAGAGTAACAGCTCAGGCACAGAAAGAAGGGTAGCACTGAGGCTCTCAGTAGCTGTGGGATAAGCTATAATATTTAGGAGATTCACTGAGAGGGTACATTCCTGAACGGCCTTTTCCCTGAGATCTGCACTCATGGCAGGGAGCCTGACATGCTGGCAGTACTTACTGGTAATTTATGGGTGTAAAATGCTCAATTTTCCATCTGCTGATTTTAATCAACGTGCAAATCAAGGGTGACATTTCACAGTTTGTGCAGTTGGCTGGTGAAATTCCATGCTGGCAGCGCCAAATCCGATAATTGGCCCTTGTCACAAAATAAAACTTTCCCATCATCCGATCCTTTCACAACTTAGATCAAGCATCATAACTCTATCAAATCATATTTTCATGTCTCAGGCTTTAAAGGGGAAAAATACCAGCTACAAAGAGAAAGCTATATCCAGAACGGAGGCATTCATCTCCCTGCAATATTGCTTACAATAACAATGACCCTGAGTGTGTTTAAGGCTGTAACATTATTCTTGCAATAAAATGGCAATAGAATACTTCACTCTTTTTCTAAAGCAGTAGCCAGCCTTTCTCTTTCTTTCAAACAAACAATAATACTTCATTTTTGCCTGCTGACAGAATCTGACTCTCAGCCTCTGCCATGAGCCTCGCTTGCTCACACAGCCACCTGGTTTGAAACTTTGCTGACTCACTTCTGCATGTTTCTCATTTGGTAAAAGTTGCAATTATCGCATTATGAATGGAATTCCGATTTTGTAACGCACTAATGTATGCAACATTTGGAAACTTCCATCACAGCAGATGCTGTCTTTATTGCTGACCTACTGATGGCGTCCTCATGCTGTCTGATTGTGAAATCACTGCCCATGAGAACTAGGAGGGTGGGGGTTTGCGGGGGCATTAACAATGACCTACACAAAGAATCATTTCTATGATGGTGCAGGTAACTACCCTGCAACATCACTGGGCGTAATTTCCGATATATGTTTGAAGTCCGTTTCAGCGAGAGTACCGGAGAGAATCCCATCGGCATCGATAAAAAAAGTCGCCACATCTTCGGCCAGTTCGAAAAATAGTTCACGTGTTTCGTGCCATGTTCCTGGCAACCTGCCTTTGTATCGTCCCCCCCGGCACAAGTTAAATAACAACCAGGTGGCCGTACCTTTTAAACCCCTCCCCAGTAGTCCCCAGCACATGGGGATGGCAACCTGGAAAATAGCTCCATGATTCTCGGAGAAGCCCACACCAAGATGCTGGATGGGATGGTGCAGAAATGTGACATTCTGGGGATAGGCAGATGGCTTGCCAGTAATGTCACCAATCCCACATGGGTGGTGCTGACAGAGCTAGTGAGCGCCAAATCGCTTCATAAGGCGGGAATCCAGCGCAGGAAAAAGGTGAATGACCTTCTTCATGCAGCCAAGGTAAGTTAGCCTTCTCATTTGTCGCCACACGGTCACTCACACACCTATGACACTTCCACAGGGAGCTCACTCACAGACACATAATGGGGCCCCACCTCCCATTCTCCTGTCTCCCCTTTTTCTCCCCAGCGTCTCCTCTACTCACATCCCACTCACTGACCATGCATGCCAAGCATAATTATCAGCTGACCCCACACACGTTCTGCCTATACTATCTCCATAGTAGGGCAAGCTCGGGCAAAATCGGCACGAGCGGGCAAGGCCCACCGGAGTGATGTCCCAGCTGAAGACCCACACTCCATCTGAGGAGCGAGCCTTTGAGCTGGCTGGGGAGGGACAGGACTGCACTTGTTCTGAGGATGAGGTGAGGGCATGAAATACAAGTGAGAACTCTCAACAAATCCAGCCACGATGCCAGTCTCACCTGAGTTATGTTTCTGCTTTTCTTATGCCTCTGCTGTCCACTTATGCCTCTGCTATGCACTTATGCCATTTGCTTCCCTTGCGGATCAATCGGTCGACCAGTCCAGCCCATTCTCTTCTCATCTGGAGATGATGGACCCGAGTAGCTCCAAGGAAAATGTTTCAGAGATTGGCACTGAAGAGGCCTTACAGCTGTCAGCCTGAGCCTCCACCAGTTTAGATACTCACACCTTGGTGGGAATAATGAATACGTAGGCTTCCAGGTCACTCACTGGTGAGGATCTCATAGCTGATGTTCCGCAGCAGGCAGAGGTCGGGATGTCCCAGGAATCCGGCACTTGAAATGAATGAATGAAAATTGCTTATTGTCACAAGTAGGCTTCAAATGATGTTCCTGTGAAAAGCCCCTCGTTGCCATATTCTGGCGCCTGTTCGGGGAGGCTGGTACGGGAATTGAACCCGCGCTGCTGGCCTGCCTTGGCCTGCTTTACAAGCCAGTTATTTAGCCCACTGTGCTAAACCAGCCCCTGAAGGGATGCTGAAGCCCAGGACTCTGTTGAGCCCCAGGGTGCTGACATTGTCTGGGTTCAGCCATTCCACAGCTGCCAGAGCTACAAAAACAGAGTTGCAAATATCAGGGAGAGACATCAGCATCCTTCCTCAGACTGCAATGCCAACTGGAGGAATCCCATCACATTCTGTCTGAGGAGATGGTGCCGGCACTCTGAAGCAACAAGACCAACAGTGCGATGGTGGTGTAATTATTGGAGACCTTTGTGCAGGACATGCACACTTTGGGGGGGAGGGAAATGTTTACTCTATCTGTAAAGACCTTCCTGTTTATTCCATGACTATTCCTTTATTTCCCCTTTCTTTTAGTTTTGCTATTACATTTTTGATCCATGGATGATGTATGAACCTGTGACTTTGAGGCAGCCTGTATCTTTATTTCAAGCAGAGGAAAGCAGTGCCTGTGCCTTTAATTAAAGGAGAGGTCACTGTGCTGGTTCAAACTGGAACTGTGGACTACCCAACACCAATGGCACAGATTGGCTAGGATTTGGTTTGACTTATTTGGCTTGCCCCAAAAGGCTGTGCTCTTCCCTGTTAAAGGTGTTGATTGGATCTGATCCCACTGGAATGTTTTCAGAGTCACAAAGGTTCCAGTTTGGTTTCAATTTTAATTATGAGCCTGGCTGAAGTGATCTAATAAACACTCTCCAAAAATATCTAACTAATCCTCTCTAGAAGACCACTGAGGGGACTGACTCTCTTTCCAGCAAGTCAAGGTGCTGTTCTCTTGAGGCTGCAGAGACTGGAAGTCAAACCACTAGCTGAAAGTAAGGTTTGATGTGAAATAAAGTGTCTCTCTAGAATGATATAGGTCTGAATGTGAACACCGAGCTGAGGGACCAGTTTGATAAGAGCTAAAGTGTATCCTCAGAAAGCCTGCTGCCTGTGAATACTGCATTTTCCTAAACCCGGAAGTCTCAATGAATGAGTCTACAAAGAAGACAATTACCGGCTGCAAAACAAGAGACTTGCTGTACTGTGAGGAAAGTGCGTTAAAGAACTATTTGAAGTAAAGACTTATCTTTTCACCTTCATCCTTATTATCTTACCACTTTCCAGCATTCTGTGTTTGGCTGTTCTGTGTGTGTAAGTGACGAGTGGGACAGTTAAAGGTATTGGTAGGCATTAACTTCTTTTATCCAGTCGTATTTACTGCATATTTCATTTTATTTTTTCGTACAAATAAACAAATGAATGGGTTTCAACTTACAAACCTGGTGACTGTAATTATTGGGCAGGCAAGGACAAAAGAATTTGGGATTTTTTATAAGAGTTATTGATGAGTGGGGCTGGAATTGAGCGCACACTTGCATTCCATGACTGAGGGCATGAGTTTCAAGGTGCAGGGCATCAAGTGCAGGCACTTGTGGGAATCCAAGAGTGCCAGCGCCAGAGGACAGTGGGAATTCTGGATCTCACTCGAGTTGACCCTCTATCCCAAGTAGAAGCTCAGAGGCCCCTGCACACCCACAGCAAGTGCACAGCCTTGGACCTTCCACCCAGGAGACCCTGTGGATGTCCAGCTCATTGACCTCTCCCTTCCTGTGATTGATCGACCCCCAGCATGCTGAGGTGAGTGACACTACAACTTTATGGCAGCACGGTAGCATTGTGGATAGCACAAGTGCTTCACAGCTCCAGGGTCCCAGGTTTGATTCCGGCTTGGGTCACTGTCTGTGCAGAGTCTGCACATCCTCCCCGTGTGTGCGTGGGTTTCCTCCGGGTACTCCGGTTTCCTCCCACAGTCCAAAGATGTGCAGGTTAGGTGGATTGGCCATGATAAATTGCCCTTAGTGTCCAAAATTGCCCTTAAGTGTTGGGTGGGGTTATAGGGTGGCGGTGTTGATCTTGGGTAGGGTGCTCTTTCCAAGAGCCGGTGCAGACTCGATGGGCACAATGGCCTCCTTCTGCACTGTAAATTCTATGACAACACCCCTTGCAGCCTGAAAGCAGACCTGAACCCTCAAGGTCCTGACCCATCACAGATGCTCGGCAAGGTCATTTCAGGCAACAGGGCATGGCAGTTAGCAGGCCGCTTTATCCTCAGCTACAGATCTTGGAGAGACACCTCGATGTAGCAGGAAAATGAGGAAGGTTAAGAGGTTATAGTCACAGTTCAGGCATTTGTGGATTTTAACAAGAGTAGAGATTAATCACCAATATTAGCATCATGTAATGTATTAAAATTTACATTATTCACCCTAAATGTGTTTCCCTGCACTTTTTTAATTAAAGCATGCACAGTCGACCCCCATATTTAGGCTGGAAGCATAATACCAGTGCATTCCCTATTTCCTCTGAGAGGATGGCAGCTCAATGGTTGTCCTCCCCCACCTTAAAGAGGCAGTCATGCTGATATAATCCTGGCCATAGGAGGTACCTCCCGCCACCATGTCCCCTCTGCCTCCCCCCTCACCCCACAAACCCAGACCAACACACAGGCCTTTCATCTGTGCAAGCTTTCTTTCAGCATGAGGAAGCCATCGGCTGATAGCTCGTGAGATTCTGTCCACTTGCACAGTAGGTGCATACCCACAGCAGCACTCCGAAGCTTGGAGGAGGCTGTCGCAGCTGAGATACGTCATTGCTCACAGCGTCTCGTTGCTCGCAGATCACCCTGTTCAGTTGCAAGTTGTGCTCAAGCTTCTGCCAGACACTCACCTGATGAAGGAGCTGCGCTCCGAAAGCTAGTGATACCAAATAAATCTGCTGGACTTTAACATGGTGTTGTAAGACTTCTTACTGTGCCCACCTCAGTCCAATGCCTGCATCTCCACATCATACCAGGCAGGAGTCAAACATTCACAGGAGATATGATGAGCATCCGCACGTTGGCCCATGGCAATAAGTAGCATAACCAACTCCACTGGCTCCATGATAATCATAGTCAAATAACCTAAAGGGAGGAAAAAAAGTTATGAACAAGGAGGAAACCTGTCAATGCCTGAGCCATTACCCTATTAAGGAATGGGACATTCATCCATGTATATTGCCTGAAGTGAGCACCTTCCCACTGAGCTCCACTTGGTTACTCTTACACACAATGGCTATGCCCCCACACGAGCCTCTCCCAACTCTGCGTGATAAAATTGGCATCTACCTTGGACACCCAAGTGGCCCGCAGAAGCACCCAAGGATGAGGACGGTTGGCGTAACTACTGCCACGGCATATGGCAAATTAAGACTGCTTGATGAGCTCTGTAACCTTTATTACATGATACTAATATTGGTGATTACTCTCTACCCGTGTCACCTCTCATCAAAAGCTGGCTGCAAGCCTTGAGTTCTATGCTTGGGGGCTCATTTTGCCAAAAGGTTAAAGGGCGCCAATCAGTGGAAGCATCATCCATTTCAATATTGACTTAATGGACATAATTGAATCATCAAGGAAGGTTCAGAAATGTGGTTTGGCAAATGGCTCTCTCCTATGACCCAGTGGTTGATGTCACTGAACTGGTAAACCACAAGCCTAGAACAATGGTTGTTGCTTGGTGATTCCTTACGTGAATCTCACCACATTAGATGGTTAAATTATCCTGCGGCAGGAACGGGTGAGTGGAAAGATTGAATCGGGATGTGTAGCCTCTAAGGTGGCCACCTGCAAAGGACCATGGGAATTATAGGCAATCCAGGACTCAGACAGATACACAGCCTATGTGTATCTAAAACACAGGTAACCAGACCTGACTGAAACCCCCGCTTGTTTGGATTTTAATGGCCCATTTCATCAGGACAATAGAACTCCAATCAAGCAACCAATACAGCCACAGACTGATCGGCGCCACTCCCCTTACTCAGAAAGCACAACTGCCAAGGTCAATGACCGTTAAGGATCCGCCCAGCTACCAAGGCACCTGCCCCTTTATTGGCCGAAATCGAAGAGAGTGATCAGAGCCCTGTCGAACTATTGGGTCCAAGGTTAAGGACCATCCCAAAGAACGTGAAATCCCAGAGGGATAAAAGAGGACGCAGCCATGAGTTCTGTTTCTCTTGGATCCGGCCTGTTCCAACCCAATTGCAGTAGGAACAGCCAGCTAAGTTCAAGACAAACGATCGCTACCTGATGGATGAGCCCAGCAGAGACAGAGCCACTTTCTTCGAACCAGTCAAGTGAAATCCAGATAAAGGCCTTATCCATTTGCACAGTGGTGGTCATCCTGTAGTTAAGTATAGGTTATTGTAGCTGATAGGTGTGGTTTAACCTGTAGTAGATATTGTGTTTGCATGTTGAGATAACACTTGTGTATGTAAATAAACCATCTTTTGAAGTAACTAACTGATTGTGTGGTCATTTGATTGATTATAAGGGAAGGCTTGTGGTTCACCAAGGTAAATAGAAATACCCACAGCATTGGCGACGCTGTTGGGACCAAAACAGAGCAACATTATTGGCATCTCTGGTGGAAAAACACCAACAGATGGTCCTTGCGACCTATATGCATCTTATGTTCACAGCCCCTTCTGACCTGCGGAGGATGCATAAGTGACAGGCTGTGTACTTTGCTACGTCCTCTGCCAGGATCAACTGGGCCAAATGTTCCGGGTTCCTTGGCAGATGTACCTCCTCCTGGACGAGTGTCGGGCTTTCACCTGGAGCAGGACCAGCCTCCTCTACTTGGGAGTACACCTTTGCCTGGCTGAGGTGTCCTGGCTGATGAATTGGCAGGAGCTGGAGCTGGAGATCAAGGTCAGCCCTCGCCTGAGATGCGAGACAGGACTTCGCCGAGTGCTGTCTTATAGAAACCGAGTTATGGTCATAAACGAGCTGATAGCCTCCATGTTGTGGTACAGGCTGGCTATTTGACCACGCCCCCTAATTTTGTCACACAAATCCAGAGAATACTCGCAATGTCGTCTGGGGAAAAAGACTGCACTGGGTCGCTGCTGAAGTTCTGAGCCTCCCATTTAGGGAGGAAGCTGAGGTGCCGGTTTGCCTTCACATCCAGATGTCAACCTTCCACCTTTAGACCCTGCAGCAATAGACCTGAGGGGTCTTTGTAAATCTCTGAAGGTGTTGTCTGTCTTTTAACAGGACCTACTCAAAGTCTGGAGCATGATTGTCCCGGGCCACAGCTCTCCCCCAATTGGAATAGTGACTGCCATCAGGGACCCACTGCTCTGGGTGAGCGTGTAAGAGAAGGGAAGAGAACAATGTGCTGAAAGGCTGGAGCTGATGGAGTGGGCTAAGACTTGTGTGGAGCATGAGAATTAACGCAGACCAATTAAGCTGATCGGTCTGTTTCCTGAATGTTTATATATACTGTGTGACTCCACAAACACAAATAGGTTGCAGTCAACTTCAGCAACCTCCATTACCCATAATAACTACATGACTCTATCTAACTGATGCTCTCATATTAATTCTGGATTCACAAGATTCCTGTTGTACAATTGCACACAGTCATTTGGCCCATCATTCCAGTACTGCTTCTTTGAAAGAGCCACGCAGTTAGTCCCACACACACCGTCTCCTCTGTGGGAGTTAAAACATGCAGGTGCAATTGTCTATGTCCAGTTTATTGCTGCCTGCTCTCATGTGGCACCTCCTCCTTGAAGAAAGGAGCCATATGACTGTTGTGATGAATAGCTGGCAGTGTGTATGAGCTGGATGTTGCGGGTTTGAAGTTTGCAATAGTATTAAGTGCGTTTGTGTATATGATGTATGTGGTGATGTGAACCACATGAATTAAAATGTTTAATATTCTTAAATGTGAAGTGTATTGTGACTACATGTAGTTGTGGCAGTCATTTGAAAACATAATCTGCGCTCTGATACTTTATGCAATGGCTGACTCAGAAACTACCTGCAGCCACAGTGCACTCCCTCTTTAAGTGCTGCAGATGATGTCTTTAATTAGCATGAGGCATTTGTGATATCAGACTTCTTGGTGATATCTGCGGTCAATGATGCACTGCGACTGGTACTGGCTGCATGTAACAATCATATAAGAGCGGGAGGGACCATGAATTTAATGAGCTGACTGCAGTGTTATGAACAAGTGAGTGTTAATCTTCTACCGTGATTCACATTACCTTTTTCAGGATTAGTCAATACCTCCCCATTAATTAAGAATCATAGAATTTACAGTGCAGAAAGAGGCCATTCGGCCCATCGAGTCTGTACCGGCCCTTGGAAAGAGCACCCTACCTAAGACCACACCTCCACCCCACCCACACCTCCACCCCATCCCTGTAACCCAGTAACCCCACCCAACCTTTTTGGACACTAAGATCAATTTATCATGGCCAATCCACCTAACCTGCACATCTTCAGACTGTGGGAGGAATCCGGAGCACCCGGAGGAAACCCACACAGATGCGGGGAGAAAGTGCAAACTCCGCACAGACAGTGACCCAAGCCGGGAATTGAACCTGGGACCCTGGAGCTGTGAAGCAACTGTGCTAGCTGCTGTCCTGCCGTGCCCCCCCTCCCCAAATGTCAGATAATTGCAGAAGTACCAAGCAGGGGCAACGTTCAACCAAGAGGTGTTTGGGGAACTGTGTAGAATATACAAGATTAGCAAGGAAGAATTCCTTGCAGCATGGTAGCACTGCCATCTTACAGTGCCAGGGACCCGGGTTCAATTCTGGCCTTGGGTAACTTGTGTGGAGTTTGTACTTTCACCCCATGGGTTTCCTCCGGGTTCTCCGCTTTCCTCTCACAGTCCAAAGGTGTACGGGTTGGGTGGATTAGCCATGCCAACAATTGTCCCTTCATCTCCAAGGATGTACAGGTTAGATTACAGGAATAGGGCGGGTAGTGGGCCCAGGTAGGGTGCTCTCTCAGAGGGTCAGTGCAGACTCAATGGGTCAAATGCCTTCTTCTGCACTGAAGGAATTCCATGGTTCTCAGTAAATGGTCGCTGAACACAAGTACAAATGCTTTGCTTTTGTAAAAGAAGCGGTGATGCTTTCACTTCAATTTACTCATTCTCATATTTGCAGCATTGTTGGTCTATGAAAGGAGAAGGATTTTGTAAATTCATGCTAAGTTTTGCAAGGCACTGTCTCTTTCAAGTAGTGTTACCTGGAGCCAAGAGGGAAACAAAGCCTTTTCATTTCAAACGATAGATTTCTTTCTTGGCACCATTTTAAATTCCTTTGAAACAAACACTTTTGTTCATCTCCTGAGAAGGTAACATCTGTGCGTTAGTTAAGGTGGAATGTGCAATGCTGAACACACAGGGGTGGTTTCCTCAATCTGTTTTTAATAAAACGAGATCATATTAGAAAAATCTCACGATCCAATGATTACGATTTATTTAAATCGATGACTAAAAGAATACCTGAATAATATCTTTTTTTTAAGTGATCGGGAGCTTGGCTGAGAAAAAAAAATATCCTTTGAAATTTGAGCAAATCAAGATGAGAAATTAAGCTGCCTCTATCTCTGTCCCTTTTCTGGCCTTCCTTCACCCGGATCAATAGAATTGAAGCACTTGGATTTCTAACATTTCATTATTTAACGGTTTGGATATAGCCAAATACTTAGATGTTCGAGTCACCGATTCAATGTTAATTAAACACCACAATGCCACGCTACTGAATTATCTTTGGGGTAACAATCTTTTTCCTCCCTGAGTCAATCATCATTTGCGTCGCATTTTAGGTCCAAGAGATTCCTTCCATAGTCCAAAGATGTGCAGGTTAGATGGCTTCACCATGCTAAATTGCCCCTTAATGTCCAAACGATTAGGTGGGGTTCTTGAGTTACGGGGATAGGGTGGAGGCATGGGCTTAAGTCGTGTGCTCCTTCCAAGGGCCGGTGCAGACTAGATGGGCCGAAAGGCCTCCTTCTGCACTGTAGGGATTCTATGTAGGGATTCTATGAAGTGCGGCGCTGAAACATCTGATTCTTGCTGTTATGGTAGAAGCGCAGTGAAGCTCAGAACCAGCAAAGTTTGCTTTGCTGAATATTTGGAATGCTTTGAATATCCATCAATCTTCTCATTCAAATGCTACACTAAAACAATCAACAAAATGCAATGAGTGTTACTGGCTTCAAAATCAAATACTTATTTCTTGACGGTGTGATGTAAAGGATCACTGAGTGCTGTTCCACTCGGCCCATTTAGAAAAATAAAAGACCAGGATTTACTTTGCATTTCCCACATTTACCACCTGCCCTTCTTAATGCCTGTGGTGGATATTTCTGTTTAAATTCTACGTTAGTGAGGACCAGGTGACATCCGACCTGCCTGGCCCAATTTTCTTGTGTCTGCAACCACACCGTGCCTACGCTTCCAAAAAAATTGAGTGCTACCTGATATTCCTCTTTCAAGATGCTTCTTAAATCTTACCTTTTTGACCAAGCCTTTAGCCATCATGTCCTAATATCTCTCATGTGACTCTGTATCAAACTTTGTTTGACAATTGGTCCCGTGAAACGTGATAGGATATTTCAAGTGTTATGTAATTTTTTTAGCGTTAACTCATAGTTAGTAACTCATATTTAGGCAAGGACATTGTTTATTGCCCACCCCTAACGGTCCTTAAGAAGATGGTATATGAGCTGCCTTCTTGGACACCTGTAATCCAAATGATGTTGATACACCCACAGTGCTGATAGGCAACAAGTTCCAGCATTTTGACTCTACAACAGTAATAATAATAATTTTTTTATTGTCACAAGTAGACTTACATTAACACTGCAATAAAGTTACTATGAAAAGCCCTGGGTCGCCACTTCCGGCGCCTGTTTGGGTACACAGAGGGAGAATTCAGAATTCACAGCTGGTACGGGATTTGAACCTGCGCTGCTGGCCTTGTTCTGCATCGCAAACCAGCTGTCTAGCCCACTGAGCTAAACCAGCCCCTGCAACAGTTAAGGAATGATCAGAGAATTCCAAATGAGGATTGCATATGAAGTGGAGGGGGAATTTTAAGTGGTGCTGTTTCCATGGGGCTGCTGTCCTTGTTCTTTCAAGTGGTAGACATTGCATATTTGAAAAGGTTGAAAGAGCCTGGTAAATTGCTGCAGTAGTCTTGCATATGGTACACAATGTGCGCCAATGGTGGAGGGCGTGAATGTTTAAACTGGTGGATGGGGTGCTGATCAAGTGAGTTGCATTGTCCTGGATGGTGTCAATCCTCGTGAGTGTTGTTGGAGTCACACCAATCCAGGCAAGTAGGGATTATCCACCTCATTTCTGACTTTTGAGTTGTAGATTGTGCTTTGACTTTGGGAATTTCCAGCCACTGACCTGTTCCTGTGGACATAGAGGGCGGGATTTTCTGCGCAACCCCCCCACCACAGCATGGTTCTCGGCAGCGATATCAGAAGGTCAGTGTGATTTCCTGTTCTATGCAGCCCCGACCGTCAGGAAACCAACAGTAGGGGTGCACTGTCAACAGGATTGGATGATCACACCGGCTAGAATGGCTGGAAAATTAGTCAGAATTCATGGGCTGGGTTTTCAATTGCCAATCTGTATGGGAACGGGGGTAGGCACGATTTTAAAATCGCCTTCCTGGGAATCGACCCCCTAGTGAACATGAGGACGAGAGGAGGGATGTCTGGAACCCGCCACATCACCAATTAAATGGCTGTTGTTCTAATTATGGAGCTAATTGAAAGGCCTCACTTGGCCAGTTTTGGATTTTAGGCACGGGGAACAAGCAGTCTCTTGGACACCTCAATGTGAACCTGGTTCCCACATTGTTGGGACCCATCAGAACTGATGGGGGAACTGCTCAACTTATATAAAAGTTAGACTGAGATGAATTACAATCCTAGCCCCTTCATGGGACTAATCCCAATTAGGTTGTGGCCATCTAAAATGGCCGCTCGCAAAGATCGATGGGAAATTTGGCCAAGCCTAAGCACAGACAGGCTGCGGCCTGCTGCAGCTCAGACGTCTGCAGAAACTAACACAGGAGAAAGGCCATTAAAAAGTCTTCCCGGGACAATGGGCTCCAGGTAGAAACTGACAATGAGGCAGACTCAGCGGCGCCTCCTTTCCTTATTTGGGAAGGCCTACGTGCCTCGGACACTAAGGCCTTATCTGCTCTGTATTTTCCAGTCACCTGGAACTTAAGTTAAGGCCGTTTTAAGTGTATTAGTTTATACTCCAATGTGCATGACGTGTGATTGATTAAGTAATTAACGTTGTATATGTTAATAAACAATTATTGTAGAAACAACTTGTGTGATCATTTGTCCACCGTATATGTGTTAAACACACACTGTGGTTTAGAAAAAAAGGCTCAACAAGGTGTACACCTCAGATGATCATTCTCATTCCTTGACAATGTATCTGAAGAGTATGGGCGGGATTCTCCCGTACCCGGCGGGGCGGGGGGTGCCGGCGGGACGGAGTGGCGTGAACGACTCCGGCGCCGGGCTGCCCCAAAGGTGCGGAATCCTCCGCACCTTTAGGGGCAAGGCCCGCCCTGGAGTGGTTTGCGCCCCGCCGGCCGGCATGGAAGGCCTTTGGTGCCGTGCCAGCCGGGGCCGAAGGGACTCCGCCGGCCGGCGCGTGTCCGCTCATGTGCGGGAGCGTCAGCGGCTGCTGACGTCATCCCCACACATGCGTGGGGGGGTCACCTACAGTCCGGCCACCGTGGAGGCCCACACGTCCGGCGCATAGGAAAAGAGTGCCCCCACGGCACAGGCCCGCCCGCGGATTGGTGGGTCCCGATCGCAGGCCAGGCCACCGTGGGGTCACCCCCTGGGGCCAGATCGCCCCCCAGTACCCCGGAGCCCGCCCGCGCAGCCCTAGCCCAATTTACCCTGGCAGGACTGGCATAGAACGGGCGGGACATCAGCCCATCGCGGGCTGGAGAATCGCCGGGGAGGGGTGGTGTGAGCGGCTGCCGACTGGCGCGGCGCGATTCCCGCCCCGCTAATTCTCTGGCGCTGGAGAATTCGGCGGCTGGCGAGGGGTCAGAGAATCCTGCCCTATATGTAGATGGGTTCTCGAATTTGGATACAGAAGACTAGATGAGACAATGGGCGCGATTCTCCGCAAATGCGGAGAGTCGTGAAGGCTGCCGTGGAACTGGCCGTGGCGCCTAGAGAATCCAAGTCTTGTTAATGTTACAGAGAGATATTTAAGATATCCATTGATATTGTAAATAATATTGATCTTAATTCTTTGAGTAGAAAGCATTGAGTCTCCTAAAGTACCTCTATTCCAATTAAGGGGAGAACTACCATGATTATGCTACCATATGCCTTTACCTTGAGAGACGCTGGAGTGAATTCAATGAATCTAGAAATCCTACTCTGTGGTTCCAATATTTATATCCAAAAAGAACTAAACCAGTACTGGACAACATCATTTGTTTTCCTGAACATCCTTCATTCAAATAGAACACTGGGAGGTGCAGATAGTAATCACAACATTCATTTTCCAGGATTGAGTTGACAAAGTTATTTAGGGTCATTGAGGCTCTCCATTGTTAGAATGTGGTACTTTACCATTTATCACTACCTTGCTGAAGTGATGTAGAGTCCAGTTCCTGTTTTTTTGGGACTGCCTTGTGTAGAGGATATACCATACTCTGTGCCACAGGATGTGGTTGTACTTGAAGTATTAAAGGTTAAGGAAAGAGGAGGATGACAAAAAGAACATCAAGGGATACCTTTGAAGAACAAGCAAAGTGAGTAAAAAATATTGAAGCTGTTGAAAGTCCTTGAACACACCATTATGCTGAGGCATGCTTCTAAACTCTGAAAACTGTGTCCACCAGATGAAATCTGCTTTTAATTTTTAATACTTACTTTGTAGGGGAATACCGATATTAATCTTTCAACTCCAAATGATAGTTGGATTCTCTTATAAGACCTTGACATTGGGTCAGAAGTAGGCCATTTGGCCCATCGAGTCTGCACCACCATTCAATGTGATCATACTAATCTGAGATGATATTCTTCAACTCAGCTTGGTATAAAGGGTTATGGGCCAAATGTGGGCAATTGGGACTAACTTAATGGTAAAAACTGGGTGGCATGGACAACTTGGGCCGAAAAGCCTATTTTCATGCTGTAAGCCTCTATGATGCTATGACTCTAACTCCACTTTCCCAACTTATCTGCATAACTCTTGATTCCCTTACTGATTGAAAATCTGTCTATCTCAGCCTTGAACATACTTGACAACTCAATCTCTACAACCCTTTGCGGGAAAAAATTCCACAGATTCACTACCCTCTGAGAGAAGAAATTCCTTCTCATCTCTGTATTAAATGGGCAACCCTTAACTCAGATAATTCCTTCTGATCCTAGACTCTCTCACAAGGAGAAACAAGGGGCGGGATTCTCAACTATCCAGCGGGGCGGGCCGCACTACCGTCGAGGAGTGGCGTGAACCACTCTGGGGACGGGCCGCACTGGGGATAGGTGCACTATCCTCCGCACCTTCAGGGCGAGGCCAGCCGGCGCCGAAGGGCTTGGTGCTGTGCCAACCGGCGACGAAGGGCTTCCACCAGCTGGCGCGAGTTGGTGCATGCGCGGGAGCGCCAGCATGTACAGGCGGCAACCCAGGGCATGCTCAGGGGGATTCTTCTCCGCGCCGGCCATGGCGGACCGTTACACCGGCCGGCGCGGAGTGAAAGAGTGCCCCCTTAGGCACAGGCCCGCCCGCGGATCAGTGGGCCCCGATTGTGGGCCAGGCCACCGTGGCCCCCCCCCCCACCCCCCCAGGGCCAGATCTATCCGCGCACCCCCGAGGACTCCGCCGGCCTCCCGCAGAGCCAGGTCCCGCCGGTAAGGACCTGGTCTAATTTATGCCGGCGGGAGCGGACGAAAACGGGCGGCCGCTCGGCCCATCGCGGGGCTGACAATCGCCGGGGTGGGGGGAGGGGGGGCGCTGCCAACGGCCCCCAACTGGCACGCCACGAGTTCAGCCCCCGCTGAAAAAGCGGTGCCGGACAATCCGGCAGCCGGCATCAGGTGGGATTCACGCCGCCACCCGCCGATTCTCCAGCCCTGCGGGGTGTCGGAGAATCCCACCCAAGTTCTCAGAATCTACCCTGCCAAGCCCCCTGAACATCCTATGTATCTCGAGAAGATCACCTCCGACTCTTCTAAAGTTCACTGAAACCAAGCCCAACCTGATCAATCTCTCCATATAAGAAAATTCTTTCATACCTAGGAACAACAGAGTGAACCTTCTCTGGATTGCCGCCAATGCCAATATATATTTCCTTGGTCAAGGGGACAAAAACTGTTCATAGTATTTCAGCTGTGCTCTAACTTGTATAGTTTTAGCAAGACTGGATTCCTTGTAGCTGAATTCATTCACATACTCAATTGTTCAACTAGTGCAAAGAATTGTCATTGCCGGTGCCCCCACAATGGAAATGGACCACCCCAACACGGCAATCCCCCCAAAAAAAACAACCCCCACCCCCAGAAACCCACCCCCACCATAGATGCGCGGCCCTCCATCATGGAACTGCGTCCTCCACACCACCATCACTCCCCCACCCCCACAAAAAAGCAACAGAGCCCATGGCACCTACCCCATGAAACCCCTCAGGCACTTCCCCATGGAATCATAGAAATAAGACAGCACGGAAGGGGGCATTCAGCCCATCTTGTCCATGCTGACCCCGCCCTGGCAACATTCTAGTAAATCTTCTCCACTCTTTCCAGAGCAATTATATCCTTCCTGTAATGTGGTGACCAGAACTGTACACAATATTCCAGTTATGGCCTCACCAATGTCTTATTCAGTTCCATCATTATATCCCAGCTTTTGTATTCTATACCCATGCCAATGAAGGAGAGCATTCCATATGCCTTCTACATAACCTTATCTACTTGCACTGCTACCTTTAGGGACCTGTGCAATTGCATGCCAAGACCTCTTACTTCATCTACCTCTTTAAGTATATTCCTGTTTATTGTGTATTCCCTTTTACTATACCAGCACTCCACCTGCCATTTTCCTGACTATTCCGCCAACCCATCTATATCATTGTGCAGCTTACAGCTATCCTCTACAGTATCCACGACACGGCCATACTTTTGTGTTGCCTGCAAATTTCACAATCATGCTCCCTGCATTCAAGTCCAAATCCTTAATATGTACAACAAACACAAAGAGTCCCAACACTGAGTCCAGCAGAACACCACTTGGAACAGCTTTCCATTCGTAGCGGCAGCCATCGATTATTACTCTTTGTTTCTGTTACTGTTACTAAGCCTACTTTGGATCCAGGTCACCACATTATCCTGTATTCCGTGGGATTTTACTTTTTTAACTAGCCTGCCATTTGAGACCTTGTCAAATGCCTTACCAAAATCCATGCAGGCAACATCCAATGCACTATCGTCACCAATCCTTCTTGTCACATCCTCGAAGAAATCAATCAACTTTGTAAAGCACGATCTTCCCTAAACAAACCCATGCTGACTATCCCTGACTAGTCCATGCCTTTCTAAGTGACAGTTTATCTAATCTCTCAGGATTGATTCTAACAATTTGTCCACCACCAAAGTAAACCTAGAAATAGAACATGGAACATAGGCCGCGATTCTCCGCAACCACAATGGGTGGGAGAATAGCGGGAGCTCTGCTCCCGCACCTCCCCCCCCGCGATTCTCCCATCCCCCCCCCCCCCCAAAATGGTGTGTCTGGCTTTCCGACACGCTGCTCGGAGAAATGCGGGCCGCCGTTTTTCACGGCTGCCCGCGATTCTCCTACGCAGATGGGCTGAGCGGCCTGCCGTTCCCGACCTGTTCACGACGGCAGCAACCACACCTGGTCGCTGCCTTTGTGAACATGGCGCGCCAGGTAAGTGTGGGGCCTGGGGGGGGCGGATCGGGGATCGAGCACCACGACCGGGCTCGGGAGGGAACTGGCCCGCGAACAGTGCCCACCGATCGTCGGGCCAGCGTCTCAAGGAGACGCATACTTTCCCCTCCGCCGCCCCGCAAGATCAAGCCGCCACGTCTTGCGGTTTGAGCTGTCCAATCCGCGCATGCGCGGCTGACGTTATTAGTCTCCGCCGCGGTGTCATTCTTGGCGCACCGGGCCTTGAAGCCAGGGACAGGGCCCGGCCGCCAAGTTTCCCGGTACGGCCCGCCTATCCCCCCCCCCCCCCCCAGGTAGGGGAGAATAGGGGGCCGGGAGAGGCTTCCGACACCGTTGTGAACCTCTCCAGGTTTCACAGCGGTGTCGGGTCTTGCGGAGAATTCCGCCCGTTGAACATACAGTGCAGAAGGAGGCCATTCGGCCCATCGAGTCTGTACCGACCCACTTAAGCCCTCACGTCCACCCTATCCCCGTAACCCAATAATCCCTCCTATCCTTTTTAGTCACTAAGGGCAATTTATCATGGCCAATCCACCTAACCTGCATGTCTTTGAACTATGGGAGGAAACCGGAGCACCCGGAGGAAACCCACACAGGCACAGTGAGAACGTGCAGACTCCGCACAGACAGTGACCCAGCGGGGAATCGAACCTGGGACCCTGGCGCTGTGAAGCCACAGTGCTATCCACTTTTGCTATTGTGCTGCCCCAATGTTTGGCATTTCCTTCATACCCTTAAATAATGGAACAGCATTTGCATTTCTCCAGTCCTCCAGAACCTCCCCTGTGTCTAATGAAGATTGGAAAACAGTCCTCAGAGCATCTGTTATTTACTCCCTGACCTCCTTCAACATCCCAGGAAACAATTCATTCAAGCGGCTCAACCACTTCAAGGATTCCAACACCTCTAACACTTCATCTCTCGTTATGATTATTTGATCCAATATTTCACACTATTCCTCTTGGATTACCATATCCACATCATCCCTTTCCTTCGTGAATTTGGCGACAAGAAAGTTGTTTAAAATTCTTTCCATATCCTCTGCATCTTCACACAAGTTCCCTTCTTCATCTCTGATGAGTCCCACTTTTTCCTTAGCTATCCTTTTTCTCTTTATATGCTGGTAAAACACCTTTGGGTTCTCCTTAATCTTACCAGTGAATATTTTTTCATGTCCTCTCTTTGATTTCCTTATTTCTTTTTTTGCTTGATCCCTCTACTTTTCAACACTTCTCAAGGCAGTGTTGAGTTTTTGTGACTATCACAAGCTTTATTTTTCTCTTTTATCTTCCCCAGTATTTTTCTAGAAACCATAGAGGTCTGGATTCGGCAGTACCATTCTTAATTTTGGAGGGTCATGTCTGCTTTATACCCCAGTGATCTCACTTGTTAGTGCTTCCAACTAGTTAACCACTGATTTACCCTTCAGCAGTCTTGCCCAGTCCACCTCAGCCAAATCACTTCTCAGTTTTGTAAAATTTGCCTTTCCCCCGTTTGAAACTTTGACTCCTGATTTATCTCTGTCCTTTTTCATAACAATACTAAATCTAACTGACTTGTGGTCACTTATGGGCGGCATGGTAGCACAAGTGGATAGCACTGTGGCTTTACAGCGCTAGGGTCCCAGGTTTGATTCCCCGCTGGGTCACTGTCTGTGCGGAGTCTGCACGTTCTCCCCGTGTCTGCGTGGTTTTCCTCCGGGTGCTCCGGTTTCCTCCCACAGTCCAAAGACGTGCAGGTTAGGTAGATTGGCCATGATAAATTGCCCTTAGTGACCAAAAAGATTAGGAGGGGTTATTGGGTTATGGGGAGAGGGTGGAAGTGAGGACTTAAGTGGGTCGGTGCAGACTCGATGGGCCGAATGGCCTCCTTCTGCACTGTATGTTCTATGTTCTATCCTTGATAAGGTCATCCACGGTCACTTCACCCACTTGCCCATCTTCATTTCCCAAGGCTAAATCCAGAAATGCATCTCCTCTCGTTGGGCTTGTCACATATTGTTGAAAAACATTTTCCTGGACACAGTACATGAATTTTGCACCTTATGTTGTTTGAAACCCAGTTGATATTGGGATAGTTAAAGTCTCATACAATTATTGCCCTCATATTCCTACAGGTAGAAATGTGTCGACAGATATCATTTTCTATCTACCTCTCACTGTTTGGGAGCCTATAGTATACTCCTAGTAGTGTGACTGCCCCTTTTTTATGTCTAAGCTCAATGCATAAAGCCTAAAATGTTAACCCGTTTAGTATATCATCCCTTCTCAGAACTGTAATGGATTCTTTAACCAATAATGCTAACCCCTCTTCCTTTTTTGTCACCCACTCTACCCTACCTGAAAACTGCTCGGGCAGTGCTGGGATAGTGTTAGGGTACTGCGCATGCATGACCCTTTCCTACCCTGGGGGCTGTACTTACATGTGCACCTCTGGCAGGTTCTGTTCACCAGGTGTATGTTGTGGGGCCTGTTAGCCGACGTGAATAGACAGTCTAATGTGGGAGGGGGCCAATCATAATGTGCATATTCAATTAGATAAGAAAGGAGATCTGCTCAACTTTAAAAGTCCCCTTTACATCACTGGAGGGGTCGGGGACAATTGAGTGGGGAAATTGCTTTGGTGTAAAAGCTGTTTTGGTTCTCAGTTCTCTGCCATTCCCACCCCTGAGAAACAGGGATGGTAAATCCCCCTCTACATCTATCCAGACAGATGGTCATGGAGAATTGCATGAGTGTGCATTGCGTAGAACCCATGGCACTCCCTTGCCTGCAGCGATCAAGATTACCATAGCGCTGAGAGCTTAGTACCCGGATTGTCCCAACGGTTTGCCTCAGACCCTGGGTGACATTTCCCATTCATCTGCGCGTCACCCCATCAGTCAGGTGATGGGTGTCCTATTCCAGAGGGTGGGAGAATATATTCACCTTGACACAGAGGGACCAGCGCCTACATAGCGGGCAATGGGCATTGCCACCATCGATGGAATCCCCCAGTTTATGGGGTCATCAGTTATAACCATATAGCCATCAGCGCACTGGTGGACCTGCCAGCCAGATTCCTGAATAGAAAAGGCCTCCACTCATTGAATGTCCAGTTGGTTTCTGACCACAGGAAGTGCAACTTGTCGGTCCTCTCTCCTTCTTTGACAGATGGCTGAAGCAGTACTGGATTAATGTTCTTGAAGGGTGGGACTCGAATATTGGGCTTCAGTCTAGAGGTAATTCTTGGCAGCAAATCAAAAAATACATTAGCTGGAAAAGTAAAATAAGACTCCCCACAGACCAAAACCTATTACTATTCTAATGCCATCTGCTCAAAAGAAATCGTCTTATCACAGATACTCTAACAGATAGACCCACACAAGGTTCACTGACACCATCCTTCTAATTTCCTTGCTGTCAGCAGACAGCACTACCTGAAACCCTAATTTCAACCATTTCAGCACCACCACCAAGTAAATGAGGGGGAAGAAGAAATTCAGGCACCGTCACTTGGGCACGGGGAGGGTTTTCCTGGGGTGTTATGCACTCATTTCACCTCAACATCCATATGTAATACCTTTTGGTGTTTAATTTATTCCTTTAAAAATGTATGATCGTTGGTGAACCTTGCAGCAAGATTTGTCTGACATTATTGGCACTATATAAATCCATGTTGTTTTGCACTCAGTCACATTAATTATGTCACAATACTTTATTATAAAACAAACAAAGAACCAAGAAAAGTACAGCACAGGAACAGGCTCTTCGGCCCTCCAAGCCTGTGCTGACCATGCTGCTCGTCTAAACTAAAATCTTCTACACCTCCGGGGTCCGTATCCCTCTACCACCACCTCCTCTGGCAGCGAGTTCCAGGCACCCACTACCTTCTATGTAAAAAACTTGCCTCCTACATCTCCTCAAAACCTTGCCCCTCGCACCTTAAACCTATGCCCCCTTGTAATTGACCTCTCTACCCTGGGAAAAAGTCTCTAACTATCCACTCTATCTATGTTCCTCATAATTTTGTATACCTCAACCAGGTTGCCCCTCAACCTCTATGTTCCAGTGAGAAGAAACCAAGTTCATTCAACCTCTCCTCATGGCTAATGTCCTCCATACCAGGCAACAGCCTGGTAAATCTCTTCTGCACCCTCTCTAAAGCCTCCACATCCTTCTGGTAGTGTGGTGACCAGAATTGAACACTATACTCCAAGCGTGGCCTAACTAAGATTCTATACAGCTGCAACATGACTTGCCAATTTTTATACTCAATGCCCCGGCCAATGAAGGCAAGCATTCCGTTTGCCTTCCTGACTATTTTCTCCACCTGTGTTTCCCCTTTTAGTGACCTGTGGACCTGTACACCAAGATCTCTCTGACTGTCAATGCTCTTGAAGGTTCTACCATTCACTGTATATTCCTTGCCTGTATTAGACCTTCCAAAATGCATTACCTCACATTTGTCCGGATTGAACTCCATCTGCCACCTCGCCGCCCAAGTCTCCAAACGATCTAAATCCTGCTTTATCCTCTGACAGTCCTCATTGCTATCCGCAATTTCGCCAACCTTTGTGTCGTCAGCAAACTTACTAATCAGACCAGTTACATTTTCCTCCAAATCATTTATATATACTACGGACAGCAAAGGTCCCAGCACTGATCCCTGCAGAACACCACTAGTCACAGCCCTCCAATCAGAAAAGCACCCTTCCATTGCTACTTTCTGCCTTCTATGACCTGGCCAGTTCTGTATCCATCTCGCCAGCTCACCCCTGATCCTGTGTGACTTCATATTTTGTACCAGTCTGCCATGAGGGACCTTGTCAAAGGCCTTACTGAAGTCTATATAGACAACATCCACTGCCCTACCTGCATAAATCATCTTTGTGACCTCCTCGAAAAACTCTATCAAGTTAGTGAGACACGACTGCCCCTTCACAAAACTGTGCTGGCTCTTGCTAATACGGCCACTTGCTTCCAAATGGGAGTAGATCCTGTCTCGAAGAATTCTCTCCAGTAATTTCCCGACCACTGACTTAAGGCTCACTGGCCTGCAGTTCCCTGGATTATCCTTGCTACCCTTCTTAAACAAAGGAACAACATTGGCTATTCTCCAGTCCTCTGGGACATCACCTGAAGGCAGTGAGGATCCAAAGATTTCTGTCAAGGCCTCAGCAATTTCCTCTCTTGCCTCCTTCAGTGTTCTGGGCTAGATCCCATCAGGCCCTGGGGACTTATCCACCTGAATATTTTTCAAGGCGGCCAACATCTCGTCATTTTCGACCTCAATGTGACCCAGCCTGTCTACACACCCTTCTCCAGACTCAATATCCATCAATTCCTTCTCTTTGGTGAATACTGATGCAAAGTATTCATTTAGTACCTTGCCCATGTCCTCTGGCTCCACACATAGATTCCCTTGCCTATCCTTCAGTGGGCCAACCCTTTCCCTGGCTACCCTCTTGCTTTTTATGTACGTGTAGAAAGCCTTGGGATTTTCCTTCACCCTATTTACCAATGACTTTTCGTGACCCCTTTCAGCCCTCCTTACTCCTTGCTTAAGTTCCTTCCTACTTTCCTTATATTCAGCACAGGCTTTGTCTGTCCCCAGCCTTCCAGCCCTGACAAATGCCTCCTTTTTCTTTTTGACGAGGCCTACAATATCTCTTGTTATCCAAGGTTCCTCAAATTTGTCATATTTATCCTTCTTCCTCACAGGAACATGCCGGTCCTGAATTCCTTTCAACTGAGATTTGAAAGCCTCCCACATGTCAGATGTTGATTTACCCTCAAACATCCGCCCCCAATCTATGTTCTTTAGTTCCCGCCTAATATTGTTATAATTAGCCTACCCCCAATTTAGCACATTCTCCTATACTAATAAGATGCTGCAGAATTCCTTCACATGAAATACAGCTGGTCAGAGAAGTGGAATCGTAGTTCCTTATGTACCTATTCAATGTAGATTTTAGACAGTCAAACCTATTTTTCATCAAATTGTACAGTTGCTGATGGATAATCCTTCATTTGTTTTTTTGGTCGTTCTTCACAGAAGAGTCTTCTTTCGAGTCTGTAATTCAAACCATTGCATTAATTTTTGGTCATCGGTTGCATACATATTCAATTTCAATATTCTTGCAAATTTGATCTCGTTTTGTTGTAATTACTGTACGAATTGTCAAAATGAGTGTAATCACCAAGACTGAAAATTTATAGTTTTCTCGCTAGTAAATAGCTCTCTAATTGACACTTGTTACAGATTGTACTGTACATCTGTGGAAAATTATTTCCTCAAAGTAGATGCGAAGAACGTCCATTTGTCAAGTAAACTTGGTTGCAGAAAGTTTGCTGCTTTTCTCGTTTGTCACTTTGCTGATGGGAAATCATGACAGACTTGCTTTAATCATTCTCCGAAATACACAGATGACTACCTTGACTGCAGCCCGCCAGATAGAATATGGCTATGTTCGGAATATTATTCGCCACATTGGTCACCCTGTCTTGAAAAGAATATTGACCGGTTCGATGAAAAACCACAAGGGTGAGCCTGTGACTAAAGCTGAACCGACTGGGAGATGGAAAATCCACCTTCATGTGAGATCTTAAACTCTGAAAGGCACGAGTAGCAGAAGCTACAAAATTATTTATGGCAAGTGTTTGTTTTGTTCAGTGTACCATCAGTCACCTTTGAGTCAGAAGACTGTGGGCTTCAGCCCTATTCAAAGACCCGAGGATAAAAGTTTGTGGCGTTGATATCATGTTGTTAAGTGAGGGAATTAGGGAGGTCAGGCAAAAGAGGCTAGTTTAGCCTTAAACCAACTGAGTGGCAGGACAGGATCAAAGGGTTCAAAGACCAATTCCTGTTCCAATATCGTTATGCTGCTGTAAGCAAGGCAAAGATTTCTTTTTTTTTTGAAGGATTGCAATGCTGTCATGTTTTGGATGAGACATTAGAACTGAGCCCTCATTTACTGGTCCAGTTGGACATAGAAAAGACCATGGCTCTATCCAAAGATGAATAAAGGGTTCTCTTTGTGCCTTGGATGACAATTCATTCTCTGTGCAACACCAGTAAACCAAATTAACTGACCATTCATCTCAATGCTGTTGGTTCTTGCTCAAATCAAACTAGTTACTGAGTTTTCCTATGAGACAATTGAATCTGTATTTACAAATTAGATAATTTGGTTTTCGTGAAGTGCTTGGAACTTCCTGAGGATGCTAAAACAATAATGTAAGTAACTGTCTTTATTTGTTGAAACAACAATTGTCCAAATCAAAGATGTGCACAATAAATTGAGGACCAGAGATGAGAAGTCCTTGGCAACATTTAATAGCAATAATATATATATCTGTTTCCATTCAGGGTAAGAAATTTCAGGATATCAGTCTACATGATTGAACCCTAATTAGCTGTGTTAATTAGCTAGTTTAAAAACGAGTTCAGGCAGTCTCTTGGCATAATGGTAGCACCTATGAACCAGTAGCTCCAGGTTCAAGTCCAACACCAGGACGTGTTGGCCACGGAAGGAGTGTTCATAACACAATTCAATAGGCTGATCCTCCACCTCCATTGGGTGGAATTCCCAATGGTGAGGTTTACCTGTGCTTTTAAAAATCGTGAAATAGGCACCGTGGCTGAGGAGGAATGCAGAGGCGAGACATGGACTTCAGGTCCAGGGTTGGGGGGCACGGTGTTGGGCTGAGGTGACTCCCATTGGACTGGGGCAGTGCCCAGGCATAGACCGGCACTGTCACAGCCGGCAAAGCAGCCATCTGGCTCAGCTTCCCACTGACTACCCACCGTGGCACCTGGCTCTGTAGAGTGACACCGGCCATATAGGTGCCACCACCACTGCATTCCACCACCCCTCCCATCAAACCCACACCGCACATGCCGCCATACCAGTCCCCCAACTGGCTGCCACCGGCCGACGGGCATTACGCGACCCACCCAAGGGCAACGCCCACAGTGGCACCAGATCGGGGCCGCAGAGCACCCCGCTGGCATGGGCAGCATCAGCTGATGGTACCCCTGGCAGCAGGGATGGGCACAAGGATGAAAGGCCCCCACAGTGCCAGACACTGATTGGGCTGGGTGTGCATGGGTTGGGGGGAGACATGCGAGGGCAGGGTCCACAGTACCAACTGGGGGTACCATGTAGCCCGTTGAACCTGGTTGGGAATGGGGGTATGCACCATGCTAACATGTTGGCCTTTAACCCCCTGCAGACAATGGATATTGGAATACAACCAGTAATAGTGGCTTTCCTCCGAGTCGGCGTAGCCCTGGGGCATGCACTGTGGCTGGAGCTGTTCGAGGAGGAGGACTCTGCAGCAGTGGAGCATGCCCCAGAGGAACAGGAGCCAGCCACTGAGGATGGAGAGCAAGCTGCCCAACAGGCCAATGAGGAGGAGGAGAAGATGCAAAGGAGGTGTCCCATGAATCCTCGGGCGTACTGGTAGAGCCTGTCATTCAAGGACCTGCCGGACAGGGCATGCCGTCGAAGACTCCGGCTGTGCAGGAGGATAGTGCAGCATATCTGCTGGATCATGGCGCACTTAGCACCATTGGGAAATGAGGGAGGACACCCGTTCCCGTGGCCGTCAAGGTGACGATCGTCCTGATCGTCTACACCATGGGGTCCTTCCTACTCTCTCCTCACTGTCTAAGGTTCCAAAAACTTCTTCTCAATGCAACAATGATTTACTTGTGCCTCATTCAATTTAATCAACTTTATTCACTGCTCACAATGTGGTCTCCTTTACACTGGGGAAATCAAATACAGACTGCATGACTGCTTTGTGAAACACTTCCGCTCCATCTACAAGCATGATCCCAAAATTCTGGCAACATGCCATTTCAATTCATCACCTTTCTCTCATGTTCAGAAAAAATTTGAAGCTGCATTCTGGATAAAGGGATCGCTGGTGCCATACATCCAAAACAATTGGAAAGGAGAATATTGATTGAGATATAGACCCTCGGAGCCATGATCTGGAAAATGGTTGGAAAAATGAGTACCATGGATGTATTTGATGAAGACTGTGAGACTTGGAACTTCTATGAGGAAATATTCCAGTTATAGGTCACAGCGAATCAAACACCAGGGGACCCAAAGTTTATAACTTCTCTCAGTTTGGTAAAGTATAAAACTTTAAGACTCCTATAGTGAACTAATGAAGATTTTCGAAGAGAATGTCTCACCGAGACCCATTGTTAATTGCAGAAAGGCTTTGGTTCCACCACTGTGGTCAGGAAGATGGTGAAAGCATTATACAATTAATATAACTTTGAGCAAGTTAGCAAAGTACTGTGAATTTGATGATGACCTTCATGATGGGCTGGTTAGCGGACGTTGCAGTGAAGCTATTCAGAGGAAACTTCTTAATGAAAGTGATTTAACTCTCAAAGCTGCTGTGGAAGTTCCCACATCTATGGAGCGAACAATGAAAGAGGCTTCACAGAGAGCGGCTGGAGTGAAGATCTACAAAATGGATACCACAAGGAATGATGCTGCAAGGGAACAACCATGAAAGGTACGTGAGAGGTATAGGAGTTTAAAAGAGCTTGAAAGGAGAAGGGTAAATACCAATGCGGTTCAGAAAGTGAGGTGGGAGCAACCAATGCAACTAATTGGTGAGTAAATTCTGATGAGTAAATTCCGGTGAGTATTTACAACCGTTTGAAGTAATTCATTGCTTAATACTAAGGTAGGGACTAAAAATAAAGAGTATAGAAAAGCACTGTACAATTATAATATAAGTGTTCGGTAGAAAACAAGGTTCTAAGCTAATGTAAATAATGCCCCTAGTAACATTTTTTTTAAGGGAGTTAGCTAGCTTAACAAAGAGGGACGACATGGATGGAGACCTCAGACCCATGATATACTCCTCCTCCACAATGTGGGAGATGAGGGGTGCTTAAAGCATCCCTGGTAACCAGGCGTGCAGAAGGTGTGTCCAAATGCAGCTTCCAGCTAACCGGATTTCAGAGTTGGACCTGCAGGTGGACTCACTGTGGAGCATCCGCAATGCTGAGGAAGTCATAGATTGCATATTTAGCGAGGTAGTCACACTGCAGGTGAGGATTGCACAGGCAGAAAGGAAATGGGTGACCATCAGGAACAGTAAAAGTCTCAGGAAGGTAGTGCAGGGGTCCCCTGTGGTCATCCCCCTCTCAAACAGATATCCTGCTTTGTATACTGTTGCAGGGGGTGGTCTCTCAGACAAAAACAACAGCAGCCAAGCTCACGGTATTGTGGTTGGCTCTGCTGATCAGATGGATGGGAGGAAAATGAATGGCAGGGCAATAGTGAGAGGGGATTCAATCATTAGGGGCTCAGACAGCAGCTTCTGTGGCCGCAAACATGAACCAAGGATGGTCTGTTGCCTCCCTAGTGCCACAGTCCGGGAAGTCACAGAGAGGGACATTCAGAGATGGTGTCGTCAGGAGGGATTGAGGTTCTTGATGCACTGGGACCGGTTCTGGGGAAGGTGGGACCTGTACAAACCACACCATTTGCACCCATGCAGATTTGAGAACGATGTCCATGCGAGGGATTTTGCTAGTTCCATTGGGGAGTATTTAACTAGTGTGGCAGGGGGATGGGAACGCAGGAGGAGGATCAGATAGGTCAGATTCAGATCAGGAAAATGGAGAATATTAGCTGGTGGTGTAGAAGATGTGGTTGTTAGATTTGGAATTACAGGAGAAGCAAAGTTTCAGAAGTGTCCAGCAAGGAAAAAGTATGTGGTTAAATTGTTTAGATTTCAATGTAAGGAGTATTACAAACAAGGTAGATGAATTAAAGGCACAGGTAAACACATGGCAGCGGGATGTCATTGCTATAATGGAAACCTGACTAAAGGAGGAGCAAGATTGGCAGCTCAATAGACAGGTTATAGAGCCTTCAGGCATGATAAAGTGAGAGTGAAAAAATGAACAGAAGTAGCACCAATGGTTAAAAAATCAATTCCAGTTGTGAAAAGGAATGATATACTAAACGGGTCATAAAATGAGACTTTCTCGCCTCAAAGAGTGAAAGTGGGATAGAAGAACAAATATGTTGGCAAATTTCTGCCTGAAAGAACAAGAGGATAATAATAGTAGGCGTCTTTAACTATTCCAATATCAACTAGGATTCAAACAATATGAGAGGGACTGAGGGAGATAAATTCATGCAGTGTTTTAAGGAAAACATTTTCAAATAATTAGTGATAAACTCAGCGAGAGGAGATGTACTTCTAGACCTAGTCTTGGGGAACGAAGAAGGGCAAGTAGGTGAAGTGACAGTTGCCGACCATATTGGGGATAGTGGTCACAATTCCGTATTCAGTATTACCATGGAAAACAACAGAGATAAAGCAGGAGTAAAAGTTTTGAACTGGGAGAAGGCACATTTTGCAGGAATGAGAAGGGACTTGGCTGAGGTGGACTGCCCAGCATTCCTAGAGGATAAATCAGTAGAAAACGGTAGCAGCACGGTAGCATTGTGGATAGCACAATTGCTTCAGGGTCCCAGGTTCGATTCCGGCTTGGGTCACTGCCTGTGCGGAGTCTGCACATCCTCCCCGTGTGTGCGTGGGTTTCCTCTGGGTGCGCCGGTTTCCTTCCACAGTCCAAAGATGTGCAGGTTAGGTGGATTGGCCATGATAAATTGCCCTTAGTGTCCAAAATTGCCCTTAGTGTTGGGTGGTGTTACTGGGATATGGGGATAGGGTAGAGGTGTTGACCTTGGGTAAGGTGCTCTTTCCAGGAGCCAGTGCAGACTCGATGGGCCGAATGGCCTCCTTCTGCACTGTAAATTCTATGAAATTCTATGATAAAACCAGTGGGAAGCACTAAAAAGCAAGATCCTAAATGCACAAAGTAGACATATTCCCTCCAAAGTAAGAGTGGCACTGCTATACCCCTTTGGTTGTCTACTGGAATATAGGGGAAGATCAAACAGAAAAAGAAAGAGTACAATCGGCACAAAAAATTAAACACTGCAGATAGTTTATTCGAGTAGGAAGTGCAGGGACGAAGAGCTGGCATGGAAAAAGATTAGCAAGTAAAGTTAAAGAAAAGCTAAAGGTGTTTTACCAATGTATTAATGGTAAAATGATAGCTAAGGAAAAAGGACCTAACAGAGATGAAGAAGGGATCTTGTGTGTAGATGCAGAGGCTGGGGGAAATTTAAAACATTTTTTTTAGAGTAGTCAATTATTTTTTTCCAATTAAGGGGCAATTTAGCATGGCCAATCCACCTACCCTGCACATCTTTTTGGGTTGTGAGGGTGAGACCCACGCAAACATGGGGAGAATGTGCAAATTCCACATGGACAGTGACCCGGTGCCGTGATCAAACCCGCGTCTTCAGCGCCGTGAGGCAGCAGTGCTAATGGGGAAAGGGTTTTGAATGAATATTTTGTTTCTGTGTTTACAAAGGAGATGGACGATGCAGATATAGTAGTCTAGGAGGAACACGGAGATATTGGGTGGGATAATCATAAAGAGAGAGGAAGTACTCAAAGGGTTGGAATCCTTGAAAGTTGATAAGTCGTCAGTACCAGATGGATGGTTTCCAAGGCTGCTGAAGGAAATCAGGGAGAAGATAGCAGATGCTCTCAGGATGATTTTCTAATCCTCACTAGATACAGGGGAGGTGCCGGACGATTGGAGAAATGTAAACATGGTTTCATTGTTTACAAAGGGATTGAAGGAAATGCCAGACAACTATAGGCCAGTTAATCTTACGCCGGTGGTGGGAAAATTTGAACCAATCTTGAGACAGGATTGACTGTCACGTATGGACTAGTCAGGGATAGTCAGCATGGATTTGGTAAAGGAAGGTCTTGTCTCACAAATTTGATTGAATTCTTTGAGGAAGTGACAAGAAGGATTGATAAAGGTAGTGTAGTAGATGTGGTGTACATGGATTTTAGCAACGCGTTTGTCAAGATACAACATGGCAGATTACTCAAAAAAGAAAAAGGCCATGGGATACAGGGAAATGTGGAAAACTGGATAAAAGGTTGGCTTAGTAACAGGAAATAAAGGGTAATGGTCGATGGCTGCCCTTGCAAATGGAAAGTTGTTTCAAGTGGTGTTCCAAAGGGATCCATGTTGGGACCCTTATGTTTGTGCTATATACTAACAATTTGGATGTGAATGTGGGGGTGTGATTGGGAAATTTGCAGATGACACAAAGAATGGCTGATGGTAGATAGTGTTGAGGATAGCAATAATCTCCAAAATAATATAGATGGATTGGTGGAGTGGACGATAAAGTGACAGATGGATTTTAATACAGACAAGTGTAAGGTCCTGCATTTAGGGAGGTCAAATGGTTATAGGGAATACACAATCAATTGGATATAATGTTAGAATTGTATAAAACACTGGTGAGGCCACAACTGGAGTATTGTGTGAAATTCTGGTCACCACATTACAGGTAGGACGTTATTGCTCTGGAGAGAGTGCAGAGAAGGTTTACAAGAATGTTGCCAGGGCTAAAAAAGTGTGGCTACGAGAAGAGATTGAATAGATTGAACAAAGACAGTTGTGGGGTAGACTTAACTGAGGTGTACAAATTACAAGCTGAAGAGATAGAGTGGACAGGATAAAATTGTTTCCCTTGATGGAGAATTTGAGAACCAGGGGACCATGGATTCCAGTTAAATGTCAGAAGGTGTAGAGTGGGCATGAGGAAGAACCTTTTTACGCAGAGGGTAGTGAGAACCTGGAATTCGCTGTCTAAGTTGGTGGTGGAGGCAGAAATGAAAATCGCTTATTGTCACAAGTAGGCTTCAAATGAAGTTACTGTAAAAAGCCCCTAGTCACCACATTCCGGTGCCTGTTCGGGGAGGCTGGTATGGGAACCGTAATGGAGACTGGTTACGAGACCATAAATTCTTTGAAAAGGTACCTGGATCTGCACTTTAGTGACGGTAAACTGAAGGGACGGGTGAAGGAAGGTGAGATTAGAAAGCTCACCGCGATGTCCTCAAGCTGGCAGGACAAGATGGGCCAAATGGCCTCCTTCTGTCCTGTAACTTTTCCATGGTCCTATGGTTCTTTGTCACTGATGTGCACAAGTTGGAGGGCAAAAGGGGCCAAGACAGGTTGAGCTCAGAAAACATCATCAACATCAATGATGCGGAAGAAAAAAAACACATCTGAACAGACTTGCAGTGTCTATAAGTTAGTAGATGAAATTCAAGATCACTCAGAAGACAACATATCAGAATAACTGCAAGAGCTGAAACTGAGAATCTTGTTAGTGTGGAGCGAACAACGCTGTTCCTGGGCATTTCCAAAATGATGGGCATCAAAATGAGATGGAAGTGGATAAGGGCGTAGGTGTATCATTAATACAACTTACAATCAAAAATCTGCCTTTAAAATTGTCAAACATGATCCTCAGGATGTACACCAACGCGGTCGTACCAATAAAAGGATGCATTGTGGTGAAAATAGACGTAAACGGACAGATGGCAGAGTTGCCTCTTCATGTTGTCCATGGAAATTTTTCTTTTTTATTTGGTAGACCATCACTGACAAAGCTTAAACTCAACTGGGGAGCACTACATCAACTGGTGGAGTTCAAGAGCAACCTACAACTCTAAAGAAGTATGAGAAAGTGTTTGAAGATTCACAAGGCTCCATGACCGGAGTTGAAGTACAATTAAAGATAAAACCAACTAGTACACCAAAGTGTCTCGAAGATGGAAGCATACCATACACCATCAAGTCAAAAGTCGAAGAACTAGAAAGGCTAATCCAAACAAAAGTAATTGAGCCAGTTGCTACTTGTGATTGGACAACACCAGTGGTTCCTGTAATGAAACTCGATGGCTCAGTGAGAGTATGTGGAGACTTTAAAACAACTATTAACCCGGCGTTGTGAACAAATCATTATGCACTGCCGTTGATTGAAGATTTATTTGCTGCACTTGCATTTGGAGGACAGAAATTCAGTAAAATTGATTTATCACAGACCAATGGATATAGCTGCAAAATCACAGCCATTACTCACAGATCTGTTTCATTGCAGAAGACTTCCTTTTGGAATGATTTCTTCTCCTACTCTTTTTCAGAGGTCCATGGATCAAATTCTGAGTGGGCTAAATGGGATGCAATGTTGTTTAGATGACTTTATCATCACTGGTTTGAGTGAATAGGAACACTTGAAGAACTTAGAAGCTACTCTGAAACATCTACAAAACCATAATCTCAGTTATTAAGGAAAAGTGTGATTTTTTTAAACATTGGACATCCATGGTAAGGAGGAGATGGTTAGAACTGGAAGTTGTTGATTATGATGCAGGGCATCAGAGGAATTGGGAATGTAGATGGGAAGGGACTGGACAAGAGGAGAGAGTGAGGAGTGATGCTCTACATCTTATCAACAACATTCAGTTCACTGGCCCCAACTGGCTCCTCTTTACCATCGATGTCTAAATCCCTCTATACCTCCATTCCAAACCAGGATGGTATGAGGGCTCTCCACTTATTCCTCGAACAGAGCCCTGAACATTCATCATCCACCACCACTCTCCTCCATCTGAACTTGTCATCCCACTGAACATTTCTCCTTTAACTTGTCACACTTCCTTCAAACCAAAGGTGTTCTGGGTACCCGCATGGATCCCAATTTTGCCTGCCTCTTTATGGGGAATGTAGAACATTCTTTGTTCCAGTCCCGCTCCGGCTTCCTCCCACATCTTTTTTATCGGTACATTGACAAATGTTTTGGTGCCACTTCACCTTCTGTCTGGACCTGGAAACATTTTATCAATTTTAGTTCCAACTCCCACCTTTCTATTACCTTCACATGATCCAGCTCTGAAGCTTCCGCTCCCTTCCTTTACCTCTCTATCTTCATTTCATGATTTAGCCTGTCTACTAGATTCCATTACAAGCCCACTAATTCCCATAGCTACATCGATTACAGCTCTTCACACTCCACATCCTGTAAGGACTCCATCCCATTCTCCCAGTTCCTTCACCTCCATCGCATCTGTTCCGACTATGCCACTTTACAAAACTGTTGATATGTCTTCCTTCTTTCCACTGTGGTTGGCAGGGTTCAAAACTGTGTCCGACCCAAGGGCAGCATGGTGGCGCAGTGAATAGAACTTCTGCCTCACGGCGCTGAGGTCCCAGGTTCGATCTCGGCCTTGGGTCACTGTCCGTGTGGAGTTTGCACATTTTCCCTATGTTTGCGTGGGTTTCACCCCCTCAAGCCAAAGATGTGCAGTGGATTGGCCATGCTAAATTGGCCCTTAATTTGAAAAAACTTAACTGGGTACTCTAAATTTTTTTAAAAACTGTGTCCGACCCGTCTCTCGTACCTCTGTCCTTAGTCTTTCACCTCCCTCCCAGAACCCTCGTAGGGTCTCTCTTGTCCTCACTTTTCAACCCACCAGCCTCCACATTCAAAGGACCATCCTCCGCCAGTTTTGCCAACTCCAGCATGATGCCACCATGAAACACATCTTTCCCTCACTACCCCAGTCAACATTCCAAAGTGGCCATTCCTTCCGGGATACCCTGGTCCACTCCTCCAACCCCCCCCGAACACATCACCCTCTCCCCATGGCATCTTTCCATGTATTTACAGAACGTGCAATACCTGTCCCTTTAGCTCTTCCCTGCTCACCATCCCAGGGTCTAAATACTCTTTTCAGGTAAGGCACCACTTCACTTGCACCTCATTCAGTCTGGTCTGTTGCAATCACTGTTTCCAATGGGTTTTACTAAATATTGTGGAGACTTAATGCAGACATGGTGGCGGCTTTGCAGAACACCTTTGGTCTGTCTGCAAGCAGGACTCAGACCTTCCCGTTGTTTGACATTTCAACTCACGGTCCTGGTCACATATCCACATATTCCCTTTTTTGTTTTTATTTCAGATTTCCATCATCTACAGTATGTTGCTTTTATTTTGGAGTTATCCTCAGAGTCCTGGTCAATATTTATCCTTCAATCAACATCAATAAAAACATTGGTTGCAAATTTCTGCTCGAGCCCACCTGAGACCGGAGGTTCCCGCCCGAGGTCAACGGACCTTTAAATGGTCCATCATATTTTCCGCCTCACCCGGGCAGGACGGGAAAAAGTTACCCCATTATTTGGTCATTCTCTTTTTGCTGTTTGTAGGAGCTTGCTGTGCACAGATTTGGGGAGATAGTAGTGCGGTGGTAATGTCACTGGACTAGTAATCCAGAGGCTCAGGTTAATGCTTTGAGGATAAGGGTTAAAATCCCACTGTCGCAGCTGGAGGAATTTAAATTCACTTAATAAATCTGGAATATAAAACTAGTCTCAATGATGATGACCACAAAACGTATCGATTATGCTAAAAACATTTGGTCCACTGGGAATGGATTCTGCACTCCTTGGGCGCGATTCTCCGCTCCCCACGCCGGGTGGGAGAATCGCGGGAGGGCCAGGCAAATCACGCCACGCCGCCCTGGCACCCCCCGCGATTCTCCCACCTCCCCCCCATGCGACACGCCGATCGGAGAATCGCCGCTCGCCGTTTTTCCCGGCGACCGGCGATTCTCTGGCCCGGATGGGCCGAGCGGCCTGACGACCCCGACGGATTCACACCGGCAGCAACCACACTTGGTGGCTGCCGGCGTGAACAGCGCGCGAAAGGTAAGTGTGGGGCCTGTGAGGGGCGAAGAGAGGATCGAGGACCACGGGCGTGCTCGTGAGGGGACTGGTGCCCACCGATCGTCGGGCCGGCGTCTCTAAGAGACGCGCTCTTTCCCCTCCGCCGCCCCACAGGATGAAGCCGCCACGTCTTGCGGGGCAGCGGAGGGGAAGACGGCAACCGTGCATGCACGGGTTGGAGCCGGCCAACCTGCGCATGCGCGGCTGACGTCACTTAGGCGCCACCGGCCGCGTCATTCTCGGCGCACCGCTTTGACGCAAGTGTCAAGGCCGGGCTCTCGGGATTCACGCACCGCCGCTCCTAGCCCCCCGGGGGGGGGGGGGGGGGGGGGGGGTGAATAGGGGGCGAGGAGTGGCCTCCGACTCCGGAGTGAAACACTCCAGGTTTCACTCCGGTGTCGGCACTCAGTCTCCCTTTGGGAGAATTTCGCCCCTTGTCTGTCTAGCCCACATGTGTCTCCAGGCTCACAGTAATGTGGTCAACATTAACTGCCCTCTGAAAACAAGCCACTTAGTTCAAGGGCAATTCGGGATGGGCAACAAATGCTCGCTTGAAAGCAATACCTCGCTCCCAGGAATGAATAAAACTACAAGAGTAATGATATTTCAAAGGCACTTCATTAACTGTAAGTGCTTTGCTTATGAATGGTGCCACATACTTGCAAGTCTTTTTTTAGCCTTCTAGCCCAATTCACATGGAGTGCGTGATTTATTCGTGGTTCCATTGTGGTCTTTCCCAAATCATAACAGTAGGTTGGTATGAAGCGATTAATGCAGTTAGATGCTAGATTATTTACTGCCCTAAGTGAATATTAAGTGTTGAATTCCATTTCTTGTGGTTACTTTTTTCCAATAAATATTCATTACCAGTGCCACGAATGTTGCTTTTTATTACTAGCTCACCTATTCAAATTTCCTTCCTTTAAATCAGATGTTCATACGCATATAAATATACAGAATATAGTCAATTTCCCATCTCAGGTCAGATGACAGTGTTTACAGCTTGTTCTGAAATGGACCATGTAATCAAAAACTGTCAGAACGTGTAAAAAAGTGACTGGTTTTATTTTACAGGATTATTACTGAATGGCTTCATTGAAGCATTCTGCTCTGAAGAAAATAGGATTATGTTGGAATGGAACTCTGTTACTGTCACTTTCAAGCTTATTGTTGTATTTGAGTCTGACAATCTTAAAGGGACTGCCTACAGGTCAGAAGGACGATAAATGCTGCTTGAGCTATTGATAAAAACGTTAGTTAACTCTCGCAAAATTGAACATATAACTTTTCTGTCCGCAAGCTATAGTATACAATATTGAATACGCTGATCCTAATTTAAAAGCATTTGTCTAGACTTATTGATATGGTTCCGCTGCAAATCATCTTGTGAATGTATTCCTATCACTTGCAATGTTGATTATAACCCTTTGGGAAGTAAATAATTGACTGAAATGAACAGTGTTCAATATCAACTACGTAACAGTTTTGGAAAATGGCTTGGGCAGAACAAACTTTATCAAAAATTATCTTCAGCGAAAGGGATGAGAACTCTTCTGCAAAATATATTCACAGTCTCTACGCATCAGAATATCAGCATTATTTCAAAACAGTAAGTTATTATTGACAAAAACACAACTAAACAATGTATATGAAACTATTCGACATCTTATATTTGGCATTTTCCAGAGGTGTTATTCAATTTCCTCTATTGGCAATATGTATTAGCTCTCTTGGAACAAATTAAAAGCTTTCCATCGTCCGCGGTATTCTTCTTTTCAATTTAATTCTACCAATAATGATTCATTCATCCAAAGTGAATGGCAACTAACATGGATACGTTTCATTTGTCAAACGAAAAGCTGCAGCCTAAAAGCGCCTTTTCTTTACAATGAGACTCGGATGGCAACAAGAGGGTTGCACAACCAGTGCTTTGGACATGTAGTGGAGATTGGATTCCCATCTCTATTTCCAGTTTCTGCCAGATAATAAGCATGTGCCAGGGAAACATCTAGCCCGGACAAACAATATCAATTCAAAAGTCTGGAGTGTTCAAGTCACAGAAGGTGCAGCATGCCTGGACTTCTTTTTGCCTGCTTAACAGTCAGGTGTGGATGAGGGAACAGGAGGGAAGAAAATCAATCTAAATATTTATTCAATTGCTGGAGCAGAATGATGAAATCCTTGACTGGTAACTCTCAGTGGTTACTGCCTGACACATTAACTAAAATAAAACACATTAATGAAAACATTTTGCAAGTATAATTATAGTTGAGCACAGCAATACCATATAAAATCTCATAAAAACTCATGTCCCCAACATCTTCTTATCTTGTAAGCTAGTGCTTGGATTGATACCCCCTCTTTTTGCTATACTATGGATGGGATTCAGAATCCCAAAACGTGATTGGGTGGAGAATCAAAATCACGGCAGGTGCCGATTTCATACCAAATCGCAATTATCCGTCGCCACGACAGTGGTATCAATGAGTTCCAGAATGCACCTATGGTAAACGCAATTTGCATATCATTAGTGGACCCGACCCGGCCTCCATGATTCTCCGCCTCCGATGGGCCGAATTCCTGATGGCGAGGTTTGAGTGTGCTTTTAAAAATCATGAAACCGGAGTTGTGGCTGATGAGGGAGAGAGAGGTGGTATGGAAAGTGTCCAACAATGCCATCATTTTCAGTCAGTAGTTCTGCTGGCTGGAGGCTTCTGCCAGGGCCGGAGGGAGTAGTGGGGTTTGGCCAGGCGGTGGGCTATGGGGTTGGGGTAGACGGGCACGGAGCACCATTGCCATAGTCTACAAGGCAGCCATGCAGCTGCACATGCTGCTGACTGCCCACTGTATACTTAGAGCCACAGGCCATTTGGGCACGCCCCTAGGTGCCCTCTGGTCCCAGCCGACAGATCAACAGGATGGGCGTGTTCCAATGCAACCAGTGCCACCTTGTTGGCTGGGGTGAATGTGTGTGGGAAATGTAATGTGTATATGCAGCTGCAGCTTGTCAGCGTCCAGAGTGTCAAACACGGACCCCGTGAATCCTGCATCATTTAAAATTGGAATTGATTGTGTTCCACGTGGTTCTGGTGCTAGCCGCTCCACAGTTGCTGAATTCTTCCAGGTTTGGCAGCAGTTTTGCTGTCGTGAAAGTCCACGAATCCTGCCCCAGGTCAACACAGTCTCAGAAACGGAGAATCTAGCTCTATAAGCCCCAACCGATCAACGATTCACACCTTTATGTGACCAGATCCATGACATCTTATGGGTAAGATTGTCCACCCCCAAGTGGGATCTTCTGATCCCGCAATGTCAATGGGGTTTTGCATTCCCCGCACCCTCCATCGTTTATCCTGAGACTATGGCCCCCCTTGTCTTGTGAGGGGCACCGCGTCTCAGCATTGCTGGGAAATGTGCCCATGCTGGGGGCGGGTTTGCCATCGGAAGGATCTGAAGATCCCCCCAGCAAGAAGGGTGGAACATTTTGGCTGTGTTTTTTTGTGATTCAGAATTGTAAAATCTCAGTGGTGTCTCACTATCTACATTGTGTTGCGTGTGCTCATTTTTCCCACTAAGCCCTCTGGCTTCTGCTTTCATTCATTTCTAAATCCATTGCTCTGCTAACAACAGCACTCACTTGTTTCAACTAATGCCAGGCATATGCCAGTAGGGTCATTTGTAGCTGGACCAGAGCCTGGATTTCTTTCATGAAAGTTGCCATCTGCTTCCTCTAAAGAATTGGCTTGTTGTATCCGACACCGGCATTTAGAGCAGTTACGTTGCATGCTGCTGTTATGCTTTTAGAGACTGAGAACGCAATATGAAACAGATGAGTTATTTTGTCCAGAGGAACCCCTGGTTTCTGATCAATGCTCCAAGTAGCTTTGGATACCTGAGTCATAGAAGATAAAGTTCTATGAGGCCATTCGGCCCATTGAGTCTGCACCGACCCACTTAAGCCCTCACTTCCACCCTATCCCCGTAACCCAATAACCCCTCCTAACCTTTTTTGGTCACTAAGGAAATGTATCATGGCCAATCCACCTAACCTGCACGTCTTTGGACTGTGGGAGGAAACCGGAGCACCCGGAGGAAACCCATGCAGACACGGGGAGAATGTGCAGACTCCGCACAGACAGTGACCCAGCAGGGAATTGAACCTGGGACCCTGGCACTGTGAAGCCACAGTGCTAATCACTTGTGCTACCGTGCTGTCATATGTTTGTGCACCTCAGGGAGACTTATATGCTAACAGTGTTTAATGTTGCTCATTGACCGTTTGTTAAAATTTCTCCAATCTAAGAGAGTAAACATATTGAAAGCACAGATTTGGCAGAAAATGACACTCAGAATTCATACCCCGAGTCATTTGTTCTCCTGGCCTCTGGTTTAGGTGACTCGTTGTTTGTTGTGTGGACGAGGACCCTGTACACTGAGTAAAATTACTACATTATCAAATAGCTTAAGAACATGAGAAAATAGGAGTCGATCAAGCAGCCCCCCAAGCTTTCTCTGCCATTCAATGATATCATGCCTGGTCTCGTACTTCAATTCCACTTTCCAGCCCGCATCCCATATCCCGTGATTGCGTTTGAGTTCAAAATTCTATCTGTCACAGCACTGAATAGACTCAACAACTGAGCATTTCTGGGGTACAGCATTTCAAAGGTTAAATGAAGAAATTCTTTCTCATCTCACTCTCAAATGATTGATTGCTTATCCTGAGACAATGCCCCCCCCCCCCCCCTTGTCTTGACTCTTGTGTGAGGGGAAACAGCCTCTCAGCATCTGTCCTGTCAACTTCCCTCAGAATCTTACACCTCTCATTCATCTAAATTCCAGAGAAAATGGTCCTAACCTGCTCAACCTCTTAACATAGGACAATTCCTATCCCAGGAATCAATCTAAGTGAACATTTGTTATTCCACTTCAAAGCCATGTGTATCTTTCTTTGGGTAAGGAGGCCAAAATATGGATAGTTGTAGTCTTATCAAACCCCTGGACAATCCTAACAAGACTTACCTACTCTTGTACTCCAACTCCTTTCAACAAAGGCTAACTTGCCATTTTCTATCTGAATTACATGCCAAATTAGTGTCCATTTGTTTTATGTTTGTGGTCAATGATCACCCTGCAATTTTAGGGTGTGAACTGCAGTAACATTTCTAGCCCAGGAAGCTGAAGCAGGCGCTTTCAAAGTACAATGATTTCTCCAGCTCATAGGCATCATTAGTTACTACACATGTTTTTGAATTGTTCCCCACCATGTCCTTCAAGAAGCAGGGTTCCGAGGGCAGTACAATGGTGCAGTGGCTAGCGCTGCTGCCTCATGGTGCCAAGGGCCTGGCCCTGGGTCAATGTCCATGTGGAGTTTGCACATTCTCCCTGTGTTTGCATGGGTTTCACCCCCACAACTCAAAGATGTGCAGGATAGCTGGGTTGGTCACACAAGCACGGTAGCATTGTGGATAGCACAATCGCTTCACAGCTCCAGGGTCCCAGGTTCGATTCCAGCTTGGGTCACTGTCTGTGCGGAGTCTGCACATCCTCCCCGTGTGTGCGTGGGTTTCCTCCGGGTGCTCCGGTTTCCTCCCACAGTCCAAAGATGTGCAGGTTAGGTGGATTGGCCATGATAAATTGCCCTTAGTGTCCAAAATTGCCCTTGGTGTTGGTTGGGGTTACTGGGTTACAGTGATAGGGTGGAGGTGTTAACCTTGGGTAGGGTGCTCTTTCCAGGAGCCGGTGCAGACTCGATGGGCTGAATGGCCTCCTTCTGCACTGTAAATTCTATGTAAAAAAAATTGCCCCTTAATTGGAAAAAATTAATTGGGTACTCTAAATTTATTATAAAACAAAGAAGCAGGGTTCCGGTATATTGATATAATGTTCATTGTAGTACATGGAGTAAACCTTATACATATCCAGTGACATGTACACTCCTTTCCTGCAAGTTCTTTCATGGTTCCATTCTGCAAAACAGTGCCTTCTATTCGTTGCATACTTGAGTTTAATGGGCCTGAAAAGTTCCCAGCTCCTTTATGCTGCAGGTTTTTGTTGCTTATGTGCTGATTCAGTCATAAATGCTGAAGCTATCCTTTATCTGATACATCTTTCAGATGTTGAATTCACTTATTTATTTCCCTTGAGGCACATTATATTCATCAGCTGTAAATAAAGCAATAAGACTCTCGTAATGTTAAGAGATGAACACAGATAGATGCTTACTCAGTATGGTGCCAACTTGCCATTACCTACTTTTCAATTTCTCAGAATTCTCTTCATTGTTCTGACGAAGACTCAGAACGTTAGCTCAGTTCCCTCTCAGCTGATGCTGTCAGACATGCTGAGATTTGAGCATTTTCTGTTTTTGTTTCAGATTGCAGCATCTGCAGTAATTTGCTTTTACCTTTATTGTTCTGTTCAGAGGTGGCATTGATACATGGCCAATTTTGCAAATGACGCAACCAGCGGTATACATTATCTGCAAACAGCATGCAAGCGATGAGCAGCTTTCCTTATGTGTATAGCTGGTGGAGTCATGCATATTCATCCAATCAACCTTACTGTGCCAATATGCCACTTTCCCCCACAAAATCAAGGATCCATGGTTGATGTATGACCTGCTGAATCGAAGCTGTGGTTAGCCAGTACAACATTAACACGTTCACTGTTAAGTGTTTCCTTCCGATACAAGGCTGCCATAACATTCAATTTCTTCTGTTTGACCTGCTGTTCCTGTTGCCTCATTTGCCTTCATATCAATAAGGGGGGACTATGAAAGTGCTGAGAAGTTTATTTTCTGCCACTATTATGAACTTTGGAGTTCAACTACTGCTGAGACAAGAAAGAGGCCTAAACCAGATGTGATAACTGATAATTTGTTGCATTCGCTGCATTGACAAATAACCAGACCCACATTACTCTAAAGCAACTGTCCTTCAGAGTCAAAATGGTTGGATTTGAGCTCTGTTTTGATCTCAGATCTTTTTTTGTTGTCCCATGTTACTTCCACACTGCATCCTATCCTCTCGTGATTAAACAATAGAACAAATAACAACTTTTCTAATTGTCCCAATTAGTCCTTGTTAATTATCACATCAATGCAAAGGCATTTGCCTTTTGCTGGCTTTTATGAAAAAAAGGAAAAACTTCCCAAAGCAATTTACAGCCAACCATTTGGAAATACAACAAGCTCACTTAATTAGCAATGTGCTAATGTCCAGATAATGTACAGGCCCAGATCTTCCAGTCTTCAGGTCACCTCCCAACATGCCTATTGACTCACCCACCCTACCCAGCTCACCCACCTGCCACCCGACACAACTTCCTCCCTACTCATTTGTCACCCTACCCACCTGCCACCCAACCCAGTTACTCACTGACCTCACCAAGCCTACCCACTCACTTATGCACATATTCATCCATTCCCTCAGACACGCATTCACTAACACATTGTAAAACTGGTTAAATGTCTCAGCTTTTCAAAGTGTTGGTGAACCCTTTTAGGGTGTGGCGGGGGTGGGGGGGGGGGGCATACCCTATCTTCCTCCGACAATCCAGCACTATGAGGAAGCAGTTTCATGGAAGACAATTCCGCATTTCTTAAGCAGCCAATGTCAGGAAACCCTGCCATAAACGTAGAGCTTCATTGTTACGCAAAATAATAGGAGGGGATTAGCATTCCGATGTTGATTGCCGCTCCTCGGAAGATTTGGGCCAATCTGTCTCAGTAATGTTGGTTTAGAGGTAAATATTAGCGAGAACACCGTGGAGAGTTCCCCATTCTTCTTCAAATAGTGCAATGGCATCTTTTAAAACCACCAGAGAGGGTGATTGGGGCCTCGGTTATCTGAAAGATGATGCCTCCAACAGTTATAGCACCCTTTCAAAACTTCACTAGATTGTCAGCCTTGACGTTTTTAAGTCCCTGGAGTAAAATGTCAAACCATAAGCTACTGACTGAGAGAGAGACACAAGTGTTATCAACTGAACCATAGCTGACACAATTATTATAATGGATGATCAGTACCTGTTGAGCACAATCTTCTGTCAGATATTTCTCTCTTGCTGCATATTAAGTCTGTCAAGTGGATACTATTGCATCTTTGGCCACAAGTCCTCATGTTCACTTCTGCTGCCAATTTCTTGTGTATTTCAGGGATATTAAGAAGAAAAGAGGTGCTATTTGTCCTCATTGAACATCCACGTCAACTAATTTGAACCAAACTGCCAATTTTGCTCCAGCTTGATCTCCTCTCGACTTCCTGCATAGTTAACTACATCAATCAATTGCCAGCGATGCCATAGTTCCTCCTGATTTTTCATCACATAACTGGTATATGCTGTCAAATTGATAAAGTTACTCCCAATGAATAAAAGATTTGCTATAAAATGAGCAATTAATCACCAGCTGTGTTTCTGCTCTAAATGTTGTTTTTTTGGTTCCAGTCTCAATCTCTATTTCAGCTTTTACTTTGTTATTTACTTCAACATTTTAGATTTACCAGACATGGGTCCCAATAAAGAGATCATCTTTGACACCCAATAGTGTCAAGAAACGTTGGCTGGTGGAGAAGTACAGGAATACTGTAATAATAACACATTTGTAAAGCACTGCTCACATAGACAAGTATCTTGAGTTGCCGTTGTAAGGGAATGAGGTGGAATAAAATATGAATTACTGGTAAACTGCTTTCTACGTTGACGACTAATGGAACACAATACAAACATGACTCTGCGTTGATGACTTGCACACAAATTAAATACATACAGCCCTTAAAATTCACAATGTTGGAGTTTTAAGAACCCCGCTGATGTTACCTGCGAAGGTGTCTCAAATCCCCGAAGGATAACTTGAAACGTTGGTACTTAGTAGTGTATGTTTGCTAGGAATAATGGGAGGAACCATGTACAACCCAGTGAGGAACCAGTCCAGTCGTTGTGTAAATAATTAATAAAGAATATTTTATTAAAGTAAAAGAATGATAAACTTACACAACAAAATACTAATAGACACTGTGACACTTACTTATATGAATGACTAAACACACGCTTTTATCTGAAGCTACCTCTTGTTATCAAAATGTACTCACATTCCCTAAACTCACTTGAGACCCCCTTTTGCATGACTGCATCTTTTAGAGGAGAATATCTGTAATCTGCCATGGCTAAAGGCTAGATGGAACAGGCATTCGTTGTTTGGATCACAGATAAAAATAGCCTGTCTGATGGTTAGATGGAGAACTAGTCTCTTTCCCAATGAGGGTGCAAGCAGTTATATTATTCGGTCTCTTTGATATTCCCCTCTATGGATTTGACTGTCTACCTTGCTAAAATTCCTTGCCTTTAGAATTTAGCATTTGCATAGTCCCACTGATCTCTGGCAAGCAATGTTTTTGGTATGGCCATTCACTCCTCAATGTCTTTGGACTCCTACTAGTTGCACATCACCAAAAATCTTTCCTAGTCCACCCATGTTGACGCCACGACCAAGAAAGCATAAGAGCATCTATACTTCCTCAGGAAACTAAGGAAATTCAACGTGTCCACATTGACTCTTACCTACTTTTACAGGTGTACCATCGAAAGCATCCTATCTGGCTGCATCACAGCCTTGTATGGCAACTGCTTGGCCCAAGACCGCAAGAAACTTCAGAGAGTCGTGAACACCGCCCAGTACATCACACAAACCCGCTCCCCATCCATTGACTCTATCTATACCTCCCTCGGGAAAGCAGGCAGCATAATCGAATACCCCTCCCACCAAGCTTACTCACTCTTCCAACTTCTTCCATTGGGCAGGAGATACAAAAGTCTGAGAGCACGCACAAACAGATTCAAAAACAGCTTCTTCCCTGCTGTTACCAGATGCCTAAATTACCCTGTTATGGAGTGATTTGATCTCTTCACACATCTTCTCTACTGAGTAGTACTATACTCCTGTATGCTTCACCCAATGCCGGTGTCTATTTATTTACATTCTGTACCTTGTGTTTCCCTATTACGCTTTTTCTTTTCATGTTCTAAATGATCTGCTTGAGCTGCAGGCAGAAAAATACTTTTTATTGAACCTCGGTACACGTGTCAATAAACAAACCCAAATCCAACTCTTGTTACTGTGCAATTCACATCTCATTATTCCTCACGTGCCTGCTAGTGTTATTACTTTTCTGTTATTTTATTTTCATCTCACGTTCACTGTTAATCTTGTTAACTTTCCACATTCCTGACAGGGGAAATTGACTATTTTGTATAATTACAGCTTCCAGTTATTGTAGAGTCTGTCTTGTTCCATAAATGTGCAAAATTCATGGCAACAGAATAAACACAAATTCAATTCGAGTGGCCTAGCAATATAAGAAGGTTACTAATTAGTGACTAACATACAAATAAAGGTTAATTGTTGCTATTATTATAGCTTTGTTGCTCTCAAACAGCAGTGCAGTCTAGAAATCCTGCATGATGTAGGCAGGTAAAACGGCAGAAAGTTGGTGTTCGTTAACGAGCATAAACTACCATGATAGACAGAGCTGGTCATAGGACCATAAGACATAGGAGAAGAATTAGGCTATTCGATCCATTTGGTTTGCTCTGCTATTCAATCATGGTTGATATGTTTCTCATCTCAATTCTCCTGCCTTCTACCCATAACCCCTGACTTCCCAATTAATCAAGAACCTATCTATCTCTGTCTTAAAGATACTCAATGATTTGGTCTCCAAAGTCTTCTGCGGCAAAGAGTTCCACAGATTCACCACCCTCTGGCTGAAGAAATTCCTCCTCATCTCAGTTTTAAAGGATTGTTCCTTCAGTCTGAGGCTGTGCCTTTGGTTTCTAATTTTTACTGCTAGTAGAAACATCCTCTCCACCTCTACTCGAGGCCTCTCAGTATCCTGTTAGTTTCAATAAGAACCCCTTTCATCCTTCTAATCCTCAACAATTACAGACCCAGAGTCCTCAATAACTCCCCATAGGCCAAGTTCTTCATTCCAGGGATCATTCTTGTGAACCTCCTCCGGACCCTTTCCAAGGCAGCACACCCTTCTTTAGATATAGGGCTCAAAACTGCTCACAGTACTCCAAATGGGGTCTGACCAGAGCTTTACACAGCCTTAGAAGTACATCCCTGGTCTTGTACTCCAGCCCTCTTGACATGAATGCTAACATTGCATTTGCCTTCCTAACTACAGACTGAACCTGCACGTTAACGTTAAGAGAATCTTAAACTGGGACTCCTCAGTCATTTTCCCCATTTAAAAAATATTCTATGCCCCCATTCTTCCTACCAAAGTGCACAACCTCACACTTTTCCACATTGTATTCTATCTGCCACTTCTTTGCCCGCTCTCCTAGCCTGTCCAAGTCCTTCTGCAGCCCCCCACCCATTCCTCAATACTACCTGTCCGTCCAAAGATCTTTCTATCATCTGCAAACTTAGCACCAGTGCCTAAAGTTCCTTCTTCCAGATCGTTACTCTATATTGTGAACAGTTGTGGTCCCAACACCGACCCCTGAGGCGCACCACTAGTCACCGGCTGCCATCTTGAAAAAGACTCTCTTATCCCCATTCACTGCTTTTGCCAGTCAGCCAATCTTCTATCCATGCCAGTATCTTACCATTAACACCATGGGCTCTTAACTTACTTAGCAGCCTCCTATACGGCACCTTGTCAAAGGCCTTCTGGAAATCTAAATGGATTACGTCCACGGTTGTCCTTTGTCTAACTTCCTTGTTACCTCCTCAAATATTTCTAACAGTTTTGTCAGACCTGATCTCCCCTTGACTCAGTCCTATTTTATCATGCACTTCCAAGTGCTCTGCAATTTCATCTTTTTTGCAATAAATTTAGAGTACCCAATTATTTTTTTTTTCCAATTAAGGGGCAATTCTGCGTGGCCAATCCACCTGACCTGCACATCTTCGGGTTGTGGAGGTGAAACCCATGCAGACATAGGGAGAATGTGCAAACTCCACACAGACAGTGACCCAGGGCCGGGATTCGAACCCGGGTCCTCAGCGCCACAGTCCCAGTGCTGTCCACTGCGCCACATGCCGCCCCTGCAATCTCATCTTTAATCATGGACCCTAAAATCTTACCAATCCACCCAAAATGGTCAGAGAAGGGCTTTTACCCATTGCCCCAACTTGCTGCAATCCTAGCTCCAACACTCCTTGGGTTTCGTTGTCAGAAGCAAAGGATAAGGCCCAAATCAAACTGGCAGATGGGCCCTGGAGATATGGAAACATCTGGGCAAAGGAAAGTGGGGCACTTCTTGAGACTATCTCCCTGTGGGCTCTTGAATGAGGAGAGGTGGCAGGTGAATTTTAAGGCAGTTAGTGTGTGGAGAAGAAATTAAAACGTTGGTGTGAGAATGAGACAGCCTCATTCAGAACTGTGGGGATTTGACACTATATTCAGGAGAACTACTTCCTCTGATTTGGGAGTCTAGAACAATGGGCATAACCTTGAAATTTGCGATGCGGCATTTTATAGTGAAATAAGTAAGCACTTCGTCATACAAATGTTCTTAAAGTTTGGAACACAATTCTTCAAAAGGTTATGTATCAGGATTATTTGACATTTTCAATTTTAATTGAACAGGATATTAAAACAAAATTTATTATCACAGTATTAAACTAATTACCATTTAAACAAAATTACTAGTTAAACAATTCTTGTGAGGGGAAGGGGGTGAAAGCCCCCTCCCGCACCCTCCTAAAACCCACAAGGCAGGAAACAGGAAACATAAAGGGAAGGCGGGGGAGAACACAGTGGGATTCTCTGAAAATGGGTCTATGTCCCCATGTCGGCAGGAAAACCGGCGCCAACGACTCTGGCGTCAACGGCCCCCCAAGGTGAGGAATTCTCACCTTTATAGGGGGCTAGGTTGCCACTGGAGTCGTCCCCACTGATCCAGCCAGTGCCGAAGGACCGGCGCGAGTTCGCACATGCGTGGAACGGCCGGCTTGATCTCGCGCATGCGCGGACCGGCCGGCGTTTTCTGCACATGCGCAGACCGGCCTGCTTATTTCCACGCATGCGTGGGGTTTCTCTTCTCCCCGCCGGCCCCCGGGCAATATGGCGGAGCCCTACAGGAGCCAGCATGGAGGAAAGAAGTCCCCCCACGGAACAAACCCGCCTGCAGATTGGTAAGCCCCGATCGCAGGCCAGGCCACCGAGTGGGTCCACCCCCCCCCCCCCCCGTGGTTGGATCCCCTCATGTCCCCCGAGGACCGCCCCCACACACTCACCTGTCAGGTCCCATCGTGCGTGAGGTGCGTAATTTATGCCGGTAGGACTGCCCAAAACTGGATGGCCACTTGGTCCATTGGGGCCCGGTGAATCGGTGGGGGGGCCGCTGTCAATGTGGCGGCGGGTATCCTGTTGTTGCCCGAATAATTGCGCCGGAGAATAGGGCAGCCGGCGGTGGGGGATTGGAGAATCCTGGCCATCGGGACAGAATGCCCTGAACGGGAAAAGGGGGATACCAAGAAGGGGCCAGTGTGTGTGGGGAGTGGGGGGGAGGCAGTGAAGACTTACAATATCAAATGAACCACACTTGCTGTAAATATTAAATGTAGAGTTAATGTGTATAAATTAAAAATACCAATAAAAATATTTTTTAAAAAAACAATGCTCATTAATAAAATGAAACACTTTAAATCCTAACTGCTATTTTCCTTATCTCCAATCAAGAAAATCCATCACAGGTCAAAACCAACTTTTAATTGCAGTTAGCAAACACAGGAATACTTGCTCTATAGAGATATCTTGGAGACAGGAAACAGCCGGCAGATTCTTACCTTTGTCAAACCACAGTTTTTTCCAGAAGCTGCTGTTACGTTCACTGCAAAATCTAAACTGACTGACTCAACGCCTGTGCTTCAGCCCCTGGCTCTTCCCATTAATTACATAGGATTCTGACATTGCAGAAGGATGCCATTCAGCCCATCGAGTTGGACCGACCCTCTGAAAGGACACCCATCTAGGGTCAGGCCCCACCCTATCTCCATAGCCCAGTAACCCCAGCTATCCTTTTGGAAACTAAGAGGCAATTGATGATGGCCAATCCACCTTACCTGCAGATCAGTGGGAGGAAACTGGAGCACGCGGAGGAAACCCATGCAGAAACTGGGAGAACGTGCAAACTCCCCACAGACAGTCATCCGAGCTGGAATTGAAATCAAATCGCTGGTGCCATGAGGCAGCAGTGCTAACCACTGTTCCACTATGCCGCCCTGCTTCATCCTTATCCTACTCAAAACCCATGACCTGATTCCTGAAGTTTAAACACAATGGCTGGATTTCTTTGATCATTGCCATTCAGTTGTCCCATCGGCAAAGCACTCCTTCCTGTGGGGTTCCCGGCGGGGTGGGGTGGTTACAATGGAAAATCCCATTGACAAGCGGAGGGAAGATAGAATCCCGCTGCCAGTGAATGGTGTACTACTGAGAAACACATGGCTGGGGAACCGGAGGATCCTGTCCAATGTCTCTAATTATATGTGCCCCAAAATCATAACAAAAATCCATTAGGCTTGTCGTTTACACAAATGTATGGTTTGAAATACGGAGGATCTCATTTTTATGATGTCTTAAATACAAAAATCAATACAGCACAGGAACAGGCCCTTCGGCCCTCCAAGCATGCGCTGACCATGGTACCTGTCTAAATATGCACTTACGGAGTCCATATCTTCCATTCCCACCCTATTTATATATCTGTCTCGATGCCCCTTAAATCCCACTATTGTACCTGCTCCCACCACCTCCTGAGGCAGCACGCTCCATATAGTTATTAAGTGTAACAAAACTTGCCTTGCACATCTTTTCTAAACTTTTCCCCAATCACTTTAAACCTATGTCGCCTCATACTTGACTCTCCTACCTGAGGAAAGAGCATCTGACTATCCACTCTGTCCATTCCACTCATAATCTTGTCGACCTCTATCAGGTCGCCGCTCAACCTCCGTCGTTCCAGTGAGAACATACCGTGTTTATCTAATCTCTCCTCATAGTTAATGCCCTCCATACCAGGCAACATCCTAGTAAAGCGCTTCTGTACCCTGTCCAAAGCATCCACATCCTTCTGGTAGTGTGGCAACCAGAATTGTACACAATATTCCAAATGAGGCCTAACTAAAGTCCTGTAAGCTGCAATATGATTTGCCAATTTTTATATTCAATGCCCCAACCGATGAAGGCCAGCATGCCATGTGCCTTCTTGACCACCTTATCCACATGCGTTGCCTCTTTCAGTGATCGGTGAACATGCACGCCCAGATCTCTCTGCCTGTCAGTATTCGCAAGAGTTTGACCATTTATTGTATAATTCCTCTATACATTGGAGCTTCCAAAGTGCATCACCTCACACTTGTCCGGATTAAACTCTATCTGCCATTTCCCAGCCAAAGACTCCAACCAGTTTATATCCTGCTGTATCCTCTGACAATCCTCTTCACTATCCGCAACTCCACCAATTTTTGTTTCGTCTGCGAACTTACTAATCAGACCAGCTACATTTTCTTCTCAATCATTTATATACACCACGAACAACAAAGGCCCCAGAACTGATCCCTGTGGAACGCCACGAGTCACAGCCTTCCATTCAGAAAAGCACCTTTCTACTGCTACCGCCTGTCTTCTGTGCCCAAGCCAGTTCTGTGTCCAACTTGCCAGCTCTCCTCTGATCCCGTGTGACTTCACCTTTTGTACCAGTCTACCATGAAGTACCTTGTCAAAGGCTTTACTGAAGTCCATGTACCCAGTATCTACTACCTCTCCCTCATCAATCATCTTCGTCACTTCCTCAAAAAACTCGATCAAATTATCTCTTTTGCAGCCACAGTGTCTGGCTGTCTACCAAACCAGGATTTTAAAAAAACATTACTTTACACATTAATCCAGACTTTTAACCATTACTGCACGAGATACATAAACTACAATAGATATCTGAAACTCATGCATACATCCTAAATCCAACGAGGTTTTGCGACTGCAAAAGGTGAGCAGGCACTGAAATCTGAAGCCTACTCTTCATTTTGAAAAAAGACAATTAGCAGGCCATTGAGTTTATTAAAGACCCATCTCACTGCATTTTTACATTGTCAATTCCATTTTCAGTAGGTACATGGGAAAAATGTTGAGTGACTTATGCTAAGTACAAGGGCAGATAAAAAAGCCTGCAAATGGGACCAAGGCTGCATGTAGCTGCAGAAACATCTGTTGAAGGTGACAGCGTTTGGTTGCTGATAGACTCAACTTCTTCAGTTTTTATTGGCTGACATTATAAATAAGGAACGCGTGAGAGGGAAAGGAGCCTGAAGACAGGGCTATCCTTGAGGGTGAGGATTCCAGCAGGGGAATCAGAGATCACGATGTCCATGTGGATTGTGTACTCTGGAGGAGGCTCCTCCAGTGAGGAGCAAATGAGGCAAAGGATACAGAGGAGGCAAGTTGTCCAGGGATAGGTGTGCACTGCTGTCCAATCAGAGACCTGCCGCTGTGCAAGGGCCAGAAAAATATTGCCAACAACAGCAGTCAGTCCATGGTAGAAGACACTATCCTATCCAGAAAATCTACAGTAAAATGGTGAATTATCTGCAGCTCTCAGAATATTGGTATCTCTGGAACTGTGTTTCTGCAGGAAGACATTGGGGTGGGATTCTCCAAACCCCTTCACCATGGCGGAGGCGGAAGAGACCCCCTCCCCTCCGCATGCGCCGGTATGACGTCAGCAGCCGCTGACGATCCAGCGCATGCGCGGACTTACGCCGGCCGGCAAAGTCCTTTCGGCCCCGGCTGGCGTGGCGCCAAAGGCCGTTCATGCCAGCCGGCGGAGTGGGGACCACTCCAGCGCGGGCCTAGCCCCTCAATGTGAGAGCTTGGCCCCTAAAGGTGCGGAGAATTCCACAGCTTTGGGGCGGCCCGACGCCGGAGTAGTTCACGCCACTCCGACACGCCGGGAACCCCCGCCCCGCCGGGTAGAGGAGAATCCCGGCCCTGACCTCCATTTATGATTTTTAAGCTGAAAGATCAGTTCAAATTGCACTGGTGACCATCTTTTGCCTGTTGATCTAAATATGACTGTGGCTTTGATCACATGCATTTGGGCCATTCCCGGAACCAGCTCGAGACCTTTGCGGCATATCTCCAGCTTCAGTTCACCCTTGCATTAGGTAGTCACAGATGCATAGTTGAGGCAAGCAAGTGTCTTCATCTCCTTGAACACCAATGAGATTAGTCAAGCCGAGATCGTCAGAGGTCTTGTGTGTAATGCTGGATTTCCCAAAGTTCAAGGCGTGATAGATTTCACGCATGTAGCCATCAAAACTCCACTGGACCAGTGTGGGGCATTTGGCAATCATAAAGGTTTTCATTCCATCAATGTTCAACTTGTGTGCGACCATTGCTAAACATGTGTGCCTGCCATCTTGGGATTAGTCATGACTCACATCCTTATACACTCCTTAGCTGCCCTTCTTTTCTCTTCACCAGAGCCATTGAAGGATTGTCCCCTTGGAGACAAGGGAAATTTGTTGAAGAGCTGGTTCATGAACCCATTGAGAAGTCTGCAGACAGAGGCTGATATGTATCACAATGACATCCACACTTGGAGATAGAGTGGTAATGTCACTGTACTAGCAATCCAGAGGCCCGGGCTAATGCTCTAAAGGCATGGGTTCAAATCCCACCATGGCAGCTGATAGAATTTAAATTGAATTCGTAATATAAAGATAGCCTCAGTAATAGTGACCATGAAATTGTTAGAAAAACTCAGCTTGTTCACTAATGCTCCTTTAATGAAGGAAATCTGTGACTCCAGACTCACAACATTATGGTTAATTCTTAATTGCCCACTGAAATGTTCACTCAGTACAAGGGTAATTCATATAGACAGAGGTTTACAGCATGGAAACAGGCCCATCTGCCCAACTTGTCCATGCCACCCAGTTTCTATCACTAAGCTAGTCCCAATTGCCTGCATTTGGCCCATATCCCTCAATACCCGTATTACCCATATAACTGCCTAAATGCTTTTTAAAAGACACAATTGTACCCACCTCTAGTACTGTCTCTGGCAGCTCATTCCAGACACTCACCACCCTCAGTGTGAAAAGAAAATGCCCCTCTGGACCCTTTGGTATCTCTCCCCTCTCACCTTAAACCTATGCCCTCTAGTTTTAGACTCCCCTAAATTTGGGAAAATATGTCGACTATCTATCTTATCTTTGCCCCTCATTATTTTATAGACCTCTATAAGATTACCCCTAAGCCCCACGCACCGGGGAAAAAACTCCCAGTCTATCCAGCCTCTCAAAGCATCAGGTCCCGGTAGCATCCTAGCAAATCTTTTGTGCACTCTTTCTAGTTTAATAATACCCTTTCTGTAATAGGGTGACCAGAACTGTACACAGTATTCCAAGTGTGAACTTACTACTGTCTTGTACAACTTCAGCAAGACGTTCCAATTCCTGTATTCAATGTTCTGACCAATGAAACCAAGCATGCCTGATGCATTCATCACCAACCTACCCATCTGTGACTCCACTTTCAAGAAGCAATGAACCTGTACTCCTAGATCTTTTTGTTCTACAACTCTCCCCAACACCCTGCAATTAACTGAGTAGGACCTCTCCCAATTCGGTCGACCAAAATGCATCATCTCACATTTATCAAAATTAAACTCCATCTGCCGTTCATCGGCCCACTGGCCCAATTGATCAAGATCCCCTTGCAATCCCAGATAACCTTCACTGTCCACTATGCCCTCACCAATCTCTGTGTGAAAATAATGCCCTCTGGACCCTTTCATATCTCTTCCCTCTCACCAAAAACTAGAAAAAGCACCTTTAAACTGCTGATTTGTCGTTCCCCTCCCTGAAAATTGTAAAACCCAATCCTCTGGTTGGAAGGAGCATATTTGCAATGTGTGTCTCTGTCAATAAAAGTTGTAAGTATCGAAAGAATAGGCTGTAGTTATCAAATAGAACATTCCAAGTAGCGATGCAGGCGTATCATAAAGGAAAATTCAACAACTAAACCAATTTGGGATAGATACCATGATCAAATTGAAAGGTGGAGCAGACTTGGGGATAAAAGTCCCATTCATCCCTGCCTCAATGTTCCTATGAAATCCAGCGCTACATTAATTTTTAAAAATTTTGTGAATAGGAATCTACTGGAGAAAATAGAACTAATGCCATTTAGTCTGTATAATAATCCAGGAGACACAAAGATAAAAGTTAAACTAAATTTAATCCAACTCAGAAGTAAAGCCACACCTGCCGCATGCAACACTAGTGTCCCAGCCCAGGACTAGAAGAAACTTCCAGGCCAAGTCTGGGATGGTATTTGAAAGACTTGATAAAGGGTCCCAGCTGGATGGGCCTCAGCCCGTTACTATGGGAACTCATACTCAATGGGCCCCACAGGGAGATCAATGAGTGATTCCTCATGATCCTCATGAGCGTTATCACAGTCTGCATGTGAGTAGCTGTGCACTGAATTCTTTTAATTTAAAATGGAACAAGCTGATAGGTCACCATATAAAGTTTCAAACTGAAACATTAGCTGCAGCACAACTGTGGCAAAATAAGAACGGCAAATAACAATGCTAATCAGATTAATAATTATGTCATGTGAGAGTACCTTGAAGAAATGGGTGTTTATTACTGCAGTGATGTCAGTGTGGGTGGAGCTGGGCTGTCTGTTAGCTTTTAGTTTCACTTTGAGAAAAGCTTGGGTGTGTCTGTGTTTTTTGGTTTCATTTTTAGTGTTGGAGCTGCAGTCAGCCAAAGAAGGTGTAATGTTGTTCTCTCTGCCATGTAAAGACTATTTCTTGATCATTTGGTGAATTCAGAGTGATAACTGTTCTCAGTGGATAATTTAAATCTGATATGCTTCTGCTAAAAGGTGTTTTTAATGTCTTATGGATGTTAAAAGGAAAGTTTGAGGCAGTGTTCTTCAAACTTTTTTTCCGGGGACCCATTTTTACTAACTGGCCAATCTTCGGGACCCAACCCGGCTGACCTTCGCAACTCACGCCGGCCGACCTTCGCGACCTACGCCGGCCAACCTGCGCGAACCACGCTGGCTGACCTGCGCGACCCAGCATTTTCTCTTACCTTGTTTGCTGCTGACAAAAATGGAGGAAATGGTTTTGGGTCGCTTTGGCCCTCGTACACGCTCCTCCAATCGAACCTGCTGGATGAAGGTGAAGCTTTCCGGTGTCGGACATTTTGGAGTCTCCATCTGTCCAAAGTTCTGAATTTTTTTCCTGGAAATTTTATCAAATAAACCCCCCTGAACTTGTAAAAAAAATAAAAATAAAATGAGTAAAATAAATGAAAAAAATGAATAAAACGCCCACAAAATTGTAAGAAAAAAATAAAATTAATAAAATAACTGACAAAAAAAAATTAAATGAATAAAATAAATGAATAAATGAATAAAAACTACTACAGAACTTGTAAAACAAAAAGCTGCAACCATTTTTTAAAAAGCGGCCGCAGTGCGCATGCATGCCGATCATCGGGCGCGCATACAATGCGGCCGAATTTTTTATTATGAAAAGCCGACTGCTGCGCGGGGATTTGGGCGATCGGGAGCGCTGCCTTCAATGGCTCCGTGATCCTCCCGACTGCCGCCCGCGACCCACCCACGGGTCTCGTCCCCGACTTTGAAGAACATTGGTTTAAGGATTAGTTAGTGTTGTATTCTTTGGGGGTTGTATTTAAATTGATGGTTGCTAAGATGTTCACTGTATGTTTTAAAAAGGTTAACTGAGTTCATAGAATAAACAATGCTTTGCTTTAAAAAATACTGTTTGATGTCTACTATACCACAGCTGTATAGTGGGTCGTGTGCTCCACATACCACAATCTATTAAAAGTCGTGGGTCAGATGAACTCCATGATACACTTTAGGGTTCTTTAAACCCTGGCCCATAACAATTAACTCTTATTTACTGTTGTATTTTTCAGGGTTAGACTTGCAGACCACAAAATTACAAACAAAGAGCCTTATTGGAAAGGTATTTATTTAACAGGCTGTAAAGATAGAGTGACCGTTAGCCTGCCCAAACTACTGATGATGTCATCTGTATGTCACATAATCAAACTCTTAAAGTGACCTTGTTCCAATTAGGAACAAACATGAAGATAATTTACTCCGCCTTTACATTAGACGTTCCTGCAATGTGACACAATATAATGTTAACAATCACAATTTACAACATGAACAATTAGTAAACACAACAGCCAATAAGTTAGAGGTTTCGGAGAAGGTCAATTTCTGTGTGTTTGTCGGCAAACCTCAGGCATCTGCTGTTTTGTATTGACTGCAACTTCTGGTGTTTTTGGTTTAGTTTACACATCGTCTGTAGTCACCTCAACCGGAGCCAACGTCGTGTTTGCAGGTTGACTAGGTGTTGAAGTGTCCTCAACTGTGGTACTGTCTTCCACAATTATTTCTGATATTGCTGATTTCTGAGGAATGTCAAGATCTTCACATGGCACAGTTTATTGTGGACTCTTGGTTGACTCTGTACCTGGCAAATTAGTTTTCCTTGATTTCGCTATTGAGCCCTGGCCACCAAAAGAAGCTTCTGGCTATTTCCTTAATTCTTACTGTCCCACATGACCTTCACGAAGTTGGCTTAGGACACAGTCCCTTAACAATGGCAGAATGATGACTAATATTCCCCTGAGGAGACAGCCAGCCTGCAAAGATAGTTTGGGTCTTCGTGTAACATATGGCTTTTACTCTAGTTTGCTCCCATGGTCTTGCCATGAAGTACCATGTCCATAACATCTGATAGGAGTGGATTATTTCTTATATAATTAACTTGTCCTACAGTTGCAGGAATGTTATCAACTTCATTGAAATCGGAATATTACTACTCAATCTATTAATTGAAAACTTGTTTGGTAATCTAAAGAGTCCATCAGCATTTCCATCCAGATTAGATTGGCGATATTTTAGCATATAAGTATGTGCTGACAACAGCAAAGTCCTTCTCTTCCATTTGGCTTGCTGATAGAGATGAAATATCGGTATGTGACCTCAGTACCATTGTCAGTAATTGATGATCTATTAGAAAAGTACATTTTCATCCACATATGTATTGGGAAAAAGGTTTGATTTTGAAAATGATGCCCAGAGCTCCCTTTTCTATCTATGAATATTTCATTTCCGCTTTATTCTAGGGTCTTGATGCAAACGCTGGCTTCTCTTCACTATTGGGAATTATGTGAGAAACCATTGCTCCCAACCAATAAGGTGATATGTCTGAAGCCAATTGCAAGATAGCTTCAGATAAAAGTGTGTCAGGACTTCTGACTTTAATAATGTCTCCTTAACTTGTATGAAGGCCTCCTCGCACCGGTCCACCCATTTCCAATTTCGTTTTTGGCACAATAAATTGTGCCAAGGCTTGAGAATAGTTGTCAGATTGGTGATGATCCTTCTATAATAGTTTTATCAGTGTTATGGGCCAGGGTTTAGAGAACCCCAAAGTGTATCATGGAGTTCATCTGACCCACAACTTTTAATAGATTGTGGTATGGGGAGCGCAAGGCCCACTCTACAGGTGTGGTACAGCAGAAATGGAAAAGTATGTTTTAAAGCAAAACAATGTTTATTCTATGAACTCAAGTTAACCTTTTTAAAACATATAGTGAACATCTTAGCAACCAACAATTCAAATACAACCCCCAAAGAATACAACACTAAGTAATGCTTAATAAATTCCCAAACAACATTCAGAAGACAAAAGACCCTTTTAACACAAAGATCAAGTTTAAATTCACTATTGAGAGCAGTTACCATGTTGAAATCAGCAAATGAACATTCATAAGCTTGCAGAGATTCATACACATCCTGCTGTGATTTCAACTTCTCCAAAACTAAAATGAAACCAAACCCACCCTGCAGCAAAAAGCCTAAAGCGAAAGTAAAAAGCTGACGGACAGTTTTCTCCCACAGTCAAAAGATGTGCAGGTTAGGTGGATTGACCATGGCAAATTGCCACTTAGGGTTTAGGGAGGTGCAGGTTAGGTTCTGGGGTTAGGGAGTGTGGGCATGGGTAGTGCTCATTCGAAGGGTCGATGTCGCTCAATGGGTTTAATGGCTACCTTTTGCACTGTGATTCTATGATTATTCGGTACCCCCCTCATTTTCAGCTTTGATATATTGATGTTTTTATGTTCTTAATTATTTTTGGATGGTGGAAGCACGGATTAATGATTTTTCTTACTCTGCTGTATTTCTGCAATTCTATTTTCGGCTGTTTGCAGTGTGGAACAGCTACCTTGTCACCAGTTTTTTGTGGTATTTTTAAAGGACAGGCTTTCAGACCACTAAGGTAGAAGTAAACAAGAGCTGTGAAACCACAGACCCAATATGTGTGCAAACTGTGATCAAACAAGGTTGCGTCATCTCACCATCACTCTTCTACATTTTCTTCGCAGCAACACTCTACCCCGACACCCTGAAACTCCCCGCTGGAGTGGAGCTAACCTAACGGACAAGCAGGAAACTGTTCAACCTCTGATGCCCCCATGCTAGAATCAAGACAATCCCAACCTGTGTCATCGAGCTGCAGTACGCTGACATTGCTTGTGTGTGCGCACATTCAGAGGCCGAGCTACAAACCACTGTCGACACATTCACTGAGGCATATGAGAGAATGGGCCTCAGACTAAACATCCAGAAAATGAAGGTTCTCTACCAGCCCGCTCCTGCCACACAAAATGCCCCCCAACCATCAAGGTCCACAGTGAGCCCTTGGACAATGTGGATCGTTTCCCATACCTCGGGAACCTCCTCTCAGTGCGAGTAAACATTGATGATGAAATCCAATATTGGATCCAATGCGCCAGTGTAGTCTTTGGACACCTAAGGAACAGAATATTCAAAGGCAGATACGTCAAATCCAGCACGAAGCTCATGGTCTACAGAGTAGCTGTGGTCTCCGCCCTCCTGTATGAATCAGAAACATGGACAATCTACAGAAGACACCTCAAATCCTTGGAGAGATACCACCAAAGCTGCTTCTGCAAAATCCTGCATATCTACTGGCAAGATAGGTGTACCAACGTGAATGTCCTCTCCCAGACCAATATCTCTGTATCGAGACACTGGTCACACTCGACTAGATGCAATGGGTGGACCACATTGTCCGCATGCTCAACACAAAACAAGTGCTCTACTCCAAGCTCCGTAATGACAAACGACCACGAGGAGGGCAGAGGAAATGCTACACGAACACTCTGCAGTCTCCCTAAATAAATGCAACTTCCCCACTGACATGTTGGAATCGCTTGCCTTAGAACACACAAACTGGAGAAAAAGTATCCGCGAAGGTGTCAATCACCTGGTGCACGTGGAGGCCAAGTGTTAACAGCAGATGGAGAACGCAGAATCCTTGTCCCACCCACCCACCTTATCAAGCACCACCTGGCAAACCTATGACAGAGTCTACGGATCCAGGATCCAATGATTCAGCCATTGCCGAAGCCACCTCTTCAGAGTGGAAGCAAGTCATCCTTGACGCTGAGCGACAGTCCAGAAAGAGGTTTATCAAGTTCTCCTGCAAAAATAATGTTTTTGAATCTGAAGTGTTATAAAGAGTTATGGTGCAATCATGGGTTTATGCCGGAAAGAATTGCACAATCATGTCTTGCGGTGTCAGAAACATACAAACACAAAAGAGTCATTTCTCCTTGTTTGGCAGACCTACATTGCATTTATAAGTTCATGGGAAATGGCTTGGTTCCATTAATTTCAGAACATGATTTGGTCTCATGCCAATGAGATATTACAAAACGTGTCTTATATTTCCATATTGGAAGCATGGAATAACTGACTCAGCATTTCACGATACATCAATGTCAACGGGGATATTTGATATAATAAGATAATTTTTCCTATTTCTGAGAAGACTTTCGTGCAGTATTGAGAGAGCATTTGGACACAGAATTGGATGTTGTTGAAGGTTTTTGTCTTGTCATATGAAATATTAAACTGTGATTCTGTCTGCCTGAGCTGGTGGATAGCTTTGATCGCACTATTTGAGGAAAAGCAGTGAGTGCTCCCAGCATCCTTGCCATCAATTATACCTCAACCTACAGTGAGCAAAACAAAGGAACACGTAATTTAACTTAATGCATTTAGTGGCACCTGAGTGTGTACTGTTACATTTTCCAACTTAATAGCAGCGACTTATTTCAAAAGTAACTCTTTGGCTGCAAAGTGCTGTGTAATAAGGGGGCCGGTTTAGTTCAGTTAGTTGAATAGCTGGTTTGTAATGCAGAGCGAGGCCAACAGCGTGGATAATAATAATCTTTATTATTGTCACAAGTAGGCTTAGATTAACACTTCAATTAAGTTACTGTGAAAATCCCCTTGTCGCCACACTACAGCGCCTGTTCGGGTACACTGAGGGAGAATTCAGAATATCCAATTCACCTAACAAGCACATCGTTCGGGAATTGTGGGAGGAAACCAGAGCACCAGGAGGAAACTCATACAGAAATGAAGAGAACGTGCAGACTCCGCACAGACAGTGACCCAAGCCAGGAATCAAACACAGGTCCCTAGCGCTGTGAAGCCACAGTGCTAACCATGGTGCTACCGTGCTACTGTGCTGCCTGTACCAGCTGAGTTGATGCGGAGTGAGGCCAACAGCGTGCGTTAAATTCCTGAACCGGCTGAGGTTATTCATGAAGGATCTGCCTTCTGAGGTGTGGTGACCCTCAGGTTAAATCACCACCAGTTAGCTCACTCTCTCAAAAGGGGAGAGCAGGCTATGGTCATTTGTGGCAATGGCAACTTTATTTTGTTTTGTAATACCCTGAGCTTATGAAAAGTGCTTTGTGTGGGCAAGTTTTGTATTTCATTTTAATTGTGCCTTTCTGACATGACAATATTCATAAATAATCTTGAAAGAAAAATTTCATCCCCGTTCCCTGTGTATAGGTGTCTTCCTGTTGCACCTCTGTCATTGTCACCTTGAACCAACCACTATCAAATTTTGCACTGAAGTGTTTAGTGTCTGCTCAGCAGCTTACCATTATAACCTGTCTGAGGTCGGAAAATAAATACCATGCACAAATCAATGACCCACTACTGCCTGAATAGATTCCTATTGTGGTTAGCTGCACCCCTTCTGATTAACATTGACTTATTGCAGGTTCCTTTCAGGTCCTAAAATGAAAAACAGCGTTCTGCATTGATGTTGGGTTGTGCAGTGTCAAAACTTTATCATGAACCGTTTGCCTGAGCTTCTGGGGAACAAATTGTCTATTTTTCATATATCTCGAACCTAAAAACATGCCAATTGGGGGCAGGCATCGTGAGCCTATTTTATAAGATCATGGCATGAATCATGTGCTCTTTGGGCACCAATCACAATTTCACACTGGCAGCCAGCATGAAATGCACACTGAGGATGGGGGGGGAGAGGGTGTCCATCAGCCCTCAGCCCTCAAATGTCTTCTTTTATTTTATATCACCCTGGTCATTTTATCCCACCAGGGAATGTGTTTCTTGCACAAAGCGTCAAGGCTACCTGGCCAATTGGCCCATCCGTCAACCATAAAACTGGACTGGCCACATAAAATCACCACCAGTTACCTCCTTAATGGATTTCATTGTCCGTTTAATTGTTAGTGGGTGCGCTTCAGACCTCTGCATGTGCCCACCAACCGTAACGTTGCGTGCAAGTTTAATGATGTCAGGATGCGAGCCCGGCATCTTCTCACAGGGTTTCACCCACTTCTGGGTCCGGTGTCCCCCCTCCCCTCCAACCCTCTCCCCACCACCCTCACCCCTCAATCAATTTAAAATTCAGGCCATTATTTTTAAATCGTGTCCTCATGCTTCTCGTCTCTCTTGCAAGAGGAAATATTCTGTCAGTTGCCACCCTGTCAAGTCCCCTGAGGAGTTTATATGTTTCAATAAGATCGCCTCCCATTCTTCTAAACTCCAATTGATACAGGCCCAACATGTCCAACCTTTCCTTCATCCCAAGAATTAGTGGAGTGAACCTTCCCTGAACTGCTTCCAATATAATTACTTCCTTTCTTAAATAAGGAGACCAAAATTGTACACAGCACTCTCATTGTAGTCTCACCAGCACCCTGTATTACACTTCCTTAATTTTGTATGTTCTATTCCCCTTGCAATAAACAACAACATTCCATCTGCCATCTTAATCATTTGCTGTACCTGAACAAGAACCTTTTGTGAATCATGTACCGGGGTACAATACTCAGCCTGGCAAGCGATCGGTGCTCGCCATCCTGAGACTTGGCGCCTACCTCGCAGCCATGGACTCTTGCACTCCAACTACCATTTGCCGCTCAATTGAGCGTTGAGTGACAGTGGGTGGATCCCCCATTAGCACTTGGAAGGAAGCCCCGGCTTTTGTATTTTTAAAGGGTAGGCTAGCAGACCACAAAGGTACAAGCGAACAAGAGCTTTATCGGGATAAGACGTGGCGGGGGGGGGGGGGGGTGTAGAGAGAGAGAAAGAAATGGTAAAGGACAGTTAAAATTAAATGGGATGAAAACAACGGGGCCGAGGTGGGGTAGAGCTAATCAGCTGGAGTCAACATAGTATTTGGAGATTGACTCCATGTTGAAGTGCAGCCTCTCTGCCCTCGGTATTCAATAGAAAATATGAAGAATTTAAACTTATCCTTCCGTACTTGCAGTCAGTAATCTTCTAGACTCTGGAGTGTGGCATCTAAATTTTGAAGAGAGAACCATATATCCCTACAGTGCAGAAGAAGGCTATTTGATCCATCATGTCTGCACCAACCCTTTAAAAGAACACCCTACCCAGGCCTACTCCCCTGTCCTATCCCTGTAACCCCAACTAACCGGCACACCAAAGAGCAATTTTAGCATGACCAATCCACCTTTAGACTGTGGGGGGAAACCAGAGGAAATCCACACAGATGCGGGGAGAATGTACAAACTCCACACAGACAGCCACCCAAGGCTCGAATTGAACCAGGGTCCCTGGTGCCAACTTTACTGAAATGCTGGCTTCCAGCCAACGCAGTAAATAAATAATTAATTAAAGGCAGAGGGTACTGTTCTGCACACAGTACCGGATTGATAGTGACTTTAAAGCCACCACACATGCGTTCCGACCTATCTTTTTTCATCACGGGTACTATTGGCATGGCCTTGTCACTTACAATTATGGGTTAGAGGACCCCCCGTCTTTACCAGCCTTCCTAATTCTGCCTTGCCCTTAGGTCTGATGGTGTATGGCACTGACATATCCTTCAAACATCTTGTCTTGCTTTCATCCTTAATCTTTAGCTTGACTGATATGTCTTTCATGTTTCCCAGCTCTCCAATAACAAGAATGGCATGTTTCTTTAAAATCTTCAGTAGACCTGCTTCGGACTCCAACATGAGATTCTCCTCTGCCCAGTTTAGCTTGATTCTCTCCAGTCAGGTTCACCTCATTAGGAGCGGCGCCGGGAAAAACTCCTGGCGTTCCCGACATAAACGGGCGACAATTGCCGGGTCGGTGGTCGCGCATGCGCATGGCGACGACCTACAGCAGTCGTGCTGTACAACATGACGCCAGCCGCGCACGGAACCGGCAGGCCAAATAGTGTTCCCTATGAACCCCCCTCGCCACCCCCAGACTATCCCCAAAGATTCTATTGACTGGTTGGTCACGTGGATGTTGATATGACGCAGGTACAAAAGGGGTCCCATGTCCAGAGCCCGGTAGATATCCTGAAACCCAGCTGCTGTTAATAAACATCTACTGTTGGTAGTCCCTATTCATCAGTTATTGGAACCTATATCGTTCCAGACTCGCTGGACCTCGACCAGGTAGAGCATCGGTGTTGGAGCGGCGCGGACTTTTACATCGTAAAGCTGGACACCCTCCGTACATAGCCTCAAAATCAGAAAATCCAGCCCTATATAAATGCAAGTTCTTTCTTATTAAAACTCTATCTGCTCTGCTGCCAAGTGTGTGAGAGCTTCTTGCCTTGCTTGTCAAGATGAAAAATGGTCAAACTTCTGTAAAATTGGAATGTGCCTTTTTAAATTTAATACAAATGTATCAACATAATTTTTTAATGTGAAGTTGGCATGTAAAATCATTGTTTGCTTACTGGGGAATATATATCCCTTAAATCATAAATCATTATTGAAGGTAAAACATAAATGACCATAAATTTGTAAAACAAAACTTCAATTAGATTTCATGTTAACCGCTTGGCAATTTTGAAGTTTGTAACCTTGATTTCAATCTTCACAGATAGGATTTGAAAATGAGTTTGGCTGATGTGCTTTAAAACAGGCCTCATTTACAAAGCTATGGACTGGAGCCAATTAGGCAAATTAACTGAATTTTCTTCATCGAGAGAAAACAAGAATAAAAAGAAAATCCTGGAAATACTCAGCATGTCTGAAAGCACCTGTAGAGAGAAAAGCAGACTTAACAGCTGGGTTTCATGCGTGCAAATGGCTATATGGGTGTAGAATATGGTGAGAGACTAAAAACGAGAATCTCGTCAGCCATGGTCGCTGCCCCTCCCCCCACCCTATAATGCAGTTTATGCCTAGGAAGGTCAGGGACATCATTTAAATACATTAACATATCATTATAATAATAATAATCTTTATTGTCACAAGTAGGCTTACATTAACATTGCAATGAAGTTACCGTGAAAAGCTCCTCGTCGCCTCATTCCAGCGCCTGTTTGGGTACACAGAGGGAGAATTCAGAATGTCCAAATTACCTAACCGCACATCTTTGGACTGTGGGGGGAAACTGGAGCACCCAGAGGAAACCCACAGAGACACAGGGAGAACGTGCGGACTCCGCACAGACAGTGGCCCAAGCCGGGAATCGGACCTGGGAACCTGGCGCTGTGAAGCAACAGTGCTAACCACTGTGCTACTGTGCCACCCATAGTACTGGCCAGACAATTTGGCACAATCTCTGTGTGGGTGACCGAAATATTCTTGAAGGCTTCTGACACAGTTGTTAACGGAAGAAATAATGCAAGACTTTATCAGATTTTCACAAGTTTAGCTTTTATGTTCTGATGCACGATCAATTACACAAAGACAAGAGTTGGATGCAATCGAGGCTTTATTACACTAAGATGTGTGGCCTCCTTGAGCAGCTGGCGAAATGGCTGCTGTACAGGGAGCACACATATTTATACTCCGCCTGCCTGGCGGAGCCAGCAGGCAGGGAATTACCCCGGTACCTGAAATACAGGGCCTTACCATAAAGCACCTACATGGACATCCTCTATATAAAATATATACAGCAGTGGTGACTACCACATGGTCTTTGTCACCTGGCCTTATAGTATTTTTCTTATTTGTAATTCCTGATGAATATTTTAAATAGGGTACTAGGTAACAATTTTGCTTCTGGGTCAGAAGGTTGCGAGTTCAAGACTCAATCCAGACAGCAGAATCTAGGTTGATACGTCAGTCCCTCACTGCGGGAGTCCTGCATTGTCAGGGATCCTCGTCAGGATTCTCCATTTCTGAGACTAGGGCTAGATTCTCCGAGATTGAGGAATGTCTGGAAGAAGCGTCTAGTTCTACGATGAAAAACCCAGCGAGGCTCCAGCACAGACCCTCTGACCGGTGAGGGGCTTGCAGCCACATCACGTAAAACACACAGCCTTCACAAAATAAACGTCCGGAGAATTGCCGGGTCTGTGGCCACGCATGCGCACAGCAACGACCTGCAGCCAACGCGACCTGCAGCCAACGCCAAAATGGCGACGGCAGTGCTCGGACCCGACCTGCCAGATAGTGCACCCCTGGACACCCCCTTGCCACCTCCAGATCACCCCCACCAGTCCTCCCAGTCCTCGCCGAAGCCCTCCCCGACCAGCGGCATGGCTCCCCACACCGACTGTGGCAAAGCTGGACTGACAGCACAAGTGAACCGTGCCGTCGTGAACTTGGCCCATTTGGGATGGAGCATCAGGGGAGGGCCTTCAGGTAACTGGGCAATACTGCCAGCGTTCCCAGCCATGGCATGCCGGGGCTGGGCCACGCTCAATAGCGCCACTGTGATGTCCAGGTGGCTCTGGCACATGGTTTCTTGTGAGATAGCAACTCTGTCCTGGACATCAGCCAGCGCCTGCACAGAATGCCCCAGGCTGTGGACATGTTGACCCATAGCCACGACCGTCACCCCCAATGCCTCCACTGCGGAAGCCACCCGTGCGGTTTTGGCCTGGATGGCACACATTGTCGGCACTATTTCCTGCTGCTGCACGCAGCTGGACTCATCTAACTGCACCTGAGGTACTGAGTGCTCGCCGACAACCCCTCATGTAGTCCCTGGCTCTGCGACTGAATCTCTACTATGGATGGGACTGTCTGTTCCACAAGCGTACCTGGAACTGTGGGGGTATGAGGGAGGACACCCGCTCCCAGTGGCAGGCAAGGTGACGGTCGCCCCGAACCTTTTCGACAAGGGATCCTTCCAGGCACCCAGTGGGGGCCTGACTGGGATCTCGCAGAGCTCTATGCACAGGTGCATCTGCGTCGTCACAGAGGGCCTATGTTCTATTTACACGATTGGCACGATAGCTGACAGCTTCAATGGGGACTGAGCCCAACCAGTTGCCCTGGAGCGAGCTTCATCACCAATGCCGGGATGCCCAGGTCCAGGGGATGATCGACAGGATGCTTGTTCCCCTACGAACACTGGCACATGAGGGGCTTGCCTTCAACAAACCAAAATAGGTACCACTCCATGAACGTGCACCTGGTATGTGACCACGAGATGCACATTATTCTCGTCTGTGCC